>NC_056749.1:457691944-457841944 GCF_019279795.1 Protopterus annectens
TGATTGTATGGGTTGTCCACAGTTCCGTTTTTTTTTTTTTGCTTGTAATAGTTTGAGTTGTTTTGTCGTAGTTCTTTTTGCAACATCACAGATTTACTACACACATGATCTTCCATGACTATGGAATAATTTCCATCTCACAATCTAAATTTTGGCATAACCTTGACAGCTGCCCCTATGAATGTCTAGCTTATCAGTACCTATCTGTCTGCCTAATGTGTGTGTTTGTGTACAGGTTTATAATTACAATTTAAAAGAAAACCCAAATCATAAAACACACAGCTTTGAAGATCGAAACAAAATACACAGTACATTGTTATTTTTCACCAAGATACATGGTCACCACAGCTTTTCCACGTTTCAGGCTGACATTAAAACAAAAGTCCAAGGCTGCACACCTCTACTCCAGCTCAGTAAGCAAGTACTTTCACAAGGTACAGACCATGACTGGGCCTTCTTATTTCACAATTCTTCAGGTTCGTTCTTTAGATCATCCTGCAGTGAGAAACTAACTTCCTGCCTTGCAGCCTTTAGGCAACTTCTTATATAATGTCCTAACTGCCAAATAAGAACTTTATCTGGGTGACATCTGAGAGAATATTCTCCTCCTCCATACAGCAATACATTTAAAGGCACCTAACAAATAGTTAAAGGCACATTACTCTTTTTCAAGGCAACATGTTAAAGTATAAATGTCTGTATATATGAGTTTTTGCATGGTATTCATTGCAGCTTGAAAATATGAACACAAAACAGTAATAATATCCTTAAGTCACCCTTTTAATGTGATAGCATTACCTTTCATTTCCTGCACGATTGTGTCGTGCCAACTCCCAAGTTCTGTCTGGTGAATAATCCCACTCCAGCTCAACTGCCATTAGGTAGTACACCCGTACCACCTTGAAGGACTCACCATACATACGAGGCTTATTATCACACTCAAACACTTGATAGTGTTGTTTCATCCCACCCAGGAAATGATGGTTGCTTTGACAGATGACCCCAAAAGTGCCTGAAAACAAAACAGTACTTCCATTATAAGTCATTATTTATTAGATACATACAACATTTCAGTAAACAGCTAAACAAAAAGTTACTATAAAACTGAATAGATATAACATCAAAGCAGTTACATTTCAGTTTTAAGCATCATTGTTTTTCTCCTTTTTTCCCTTAACATATCTGGTTTGCCACTATGGCCATAATCTAAGCTGTTGAGATACTTTGTGTGTTTTTATGAATCTAACGACCTGTTTTACCCAGTCTGCATGCTGCTGCAAGACTCATGTATTATGTTAAGCTACAAAACAGACAGTTGTGCTTTGTATCTTGACTTTTCAGCATTGCATTGGCCCATGAATGTTTTTAAATTGGCAGTGTACATTGATCCCTACTGGACCTTTTTCATCCATGACCCAGGACAAAAGCACAACTTCTTCTTATAGAATTACTAGATAACCAAAACCATGCTAGTATTTTATAGCACATTCAAGATCATAGGTTCTCAGCACCCATTTCCAAAATCAAGTGAAACTCACTGTTGGCTAGAAAAGTAGTAAATCCTTCCTGAACAGTTTTCTGTAGATGACGGGTTATGTATACAACTGAACCACTATAAATAATCTCATCTCATTCTAACAGCATGTGATTATTTAACCCAAAATATATAAAACCTTGGGAATCAACATTAACACTCCATGTAGCAAAATAGAAAATCCTCAGTTTTTACAGGTGGCTGCAGAAAAATTAACATTTGAATGAAAACGTGGTGGTTGTGAAGATGTCCAAGACTGTTAGAGCAGTTGTTGTGAATATTCAAGTGTTCGCAGGTTAGGGTTAGGTAAAGAGATAAATTCTGTGTTGTATATGATTTATGTTGTGGGTGTTGTACAGTATGTCCTTTTGTCTTTTGTAGTGATACTGTTAGGTTAAAGCCCCTTACCCACCTTACTCATGTGTACTAACCCTAAACCTAGCCCTGCCCCTAGCCATAACCCTACACAATATGTTACTAAAAACTCTTTCCCTAACAGTATCACTAGCAAGACAATCTCAGTTTTGTAGCTGAGGCTTACTTATACAGGGCTTTTTTTTAGTGGGAGAGAAGTGTTCACTGTTTTGTGATTCTCTCTTTTTGTTCCACCTTTGTGATTCTCTCTCAAATTTTCTACCTTTCGTGACATAATTATATTTTCATATATATGTACAGAAGGGTAGCTGGTTCAACCAGCTCCCTGTTCTGGTAACACAAACTAGTGCCTCAACCCCTCAGCTCTTCAAGTGAAGACCGCAAAATAATGTACCTTCCACTGTCACACCAACTAGGTGGCCAGATACACAAAATGGCTGGAGCAGAAAGGAGGGGGAAATCAGGTCTCACTTCTGCACCCTGCCACCCAACCCTAATTCCACTCAATTTAATTAAAAAAAAACATTTTTCTTTTACTTTAGGAACTGCTTGCTAAAACGTAAAAGATAAAGGATTTGTTTCTTTAAAAAAAAACTAGCAAGAAGTTGTTATATTTTTGCCATGTGAGGAGTGCTACAGTACCTACCATTTCTCTCGCTCTTTCCTGTTTATGCACCTTGTGGTACATTGGGTGATGAGCACCTTTCAGTTCTCATTGTTTCTATAGCAGTTACAGGTTTTACAGGCTCAGGTTGCTAGCCCAAGGCCCAAACCTCCTCAGGGGGTGCACCACACACATTCACATGCACACACATACACCTAGGGCCAATTTAGAGTGTCCAGTCCACCTACTGCATGTCTTTGGAATGTGGGAGGAAACTGAAGCACCCAGAGAAAGCCCATGCAGACCCCTCACAGAAGGCACCCCAGCCAAGAATCAAACCGAAGAAACTCTTGCTCTGAGGTAACAATGCTAACTGCTACACCACTGTACTGCCCACCCAGGATTTAGTTCTTAAACAAAAAAAAATGTTTTTGTTGGTCTTAAACTGAAGCAAACTGCTTCCTGCAGTTTATATCCCACAGGGAATGCTATAGCACTCTGGTTTTGGTTTAAAACATTTTTTAAACTATATCAAACTGCTTACTAGAACGTAGCAAGCAGTTATTTTACTTTAGACCACACATGGAGCACTATGGTGCTCAGGTTGGATGACAAATCCATTACCGGCTTTTAAAAGCTGATATTTACACTAAAAAAGCAATTGGGAATCAGAATGTGGATTGGATAGCTGATCTCACATCCTAACACTTTGGACCCAGGGCCATTGCCTCCTTTGTCCCATCCTAGCTATACTACACACACACACACACACACACACACACACACACACACACACACACACACACACACACACACACACACACACACACACACACACACACACACACACACAGTTTACCTATGAGCCATCAAACTACACTTCTACAGCACACTTTTCATTGAAAATTAAATATCAAAAATGGTGAAACAATATATAAAAAAAACACAAAATCTTTTTCGCTGGAGGCAAGCCAATCTGCATCTCCATGGGGGCTTGACCCCCAACATGCCTTCCTAAATTATATATACCAAATCCATGGTTTCCCAGTAGTGGATTAAAGAGCAAAAACTTTATAAAAGGGCTGTGCTGGCTTACACAATGCAACAGATTGTTGTGAAATCCATCACTGTTTAAAATTTTTGAATTAAAGCCACTAGACCACCAATGCAGTGACCTCCTGTAACTTTACCCACACAGGTTTACTTATAAGCCATCAAAGCATACTTTTTGGCTCACCCTTTATTGAAAATTGAATATCAAAAATGGTAAGCCAAAAAACATAAAACAAAAACATTTTAAAAAAATCTCACGCACCAATTCAGTTTGAGAGAGGTGATGGGAGGAAATGCAACACTTGCCTTCTTGCTCTTCTCTAAGTCTAACTGCCATGGAAAGACACCAGAAGACAGTAGCAATCTTTCAGTGACAACATTTGTATGTCAGTCAACTGGCCAGTAACAAACTGTAGGGCTCCCATGCATAACATCTAGTGACTAAATACATGCAAAATTTCAAGCTGCTTGGTAATTCTGTAATTGTTGTTTGTTAACCCCATGGCACTTGAATTATTTAGCCCCATATTTCAGCAATATTAACAAATTAAAATAATCTTACCTAAATAGTCATTGCTTAAGATGGTTCACTAAAAAACATACAAATGTATTACATAAAATTACTTCCTGAGTCACTCTGATTTTGTTTGACACCATCAGTTGACACACATCATGTTGAGTCCATGTCAACAAATACTTTTCAGTGATTCATATTTACTCCAGTCTTACTAGCATACAAAGTTAGCTATATTTAGTACTTTGGAGGAGGAGTACTAAACTCACAGCATCAATACTAATCTCACTCACAGCATCGTTACTAATCTCACTCTCAATGTCAGTACTACACTCACAGCATCAGTACTAAATACATTCACAGAGTCATTACTAAGGGCATTCACACTGACAGTACTAGACTCGCTCACAGTGTCAGTACTAATCTCACTCACAGCATCAGTACTGAATGCATTTACAGTGTCGGTACTAAACTTACTCAGAGAGTCAGTACTTAATGCATTCACAGTGTCAGTACTAAACTCACAGCATCAGTACTAATGTCACTCACAGCATCGGTACTTCACACACTCAAAGTGTCAGTACTAAATACATTCACAGCATCAGTTCTAAACAGACTCAGAATAATTACTAAATGCATTCACAGTGACAGTACTAGACTCACTCACAGCATCAGTATTAAACTCACTCACAGTGCCCTGCATTATACAGCAATAGTAAAGTACAGAGAATGTAAAAGCCATTCATCAACTCTGACTGTAGCCTCCGTGTCAACCAGGTGGTGCTAGTAAAAGTCATGTTGGCTAAGAATTTACCAGCCAGTTAGAATGGATGCACAAAAAATACTTAAGTAAATAAAATGTTAGTTACACTATAATGTAAGATTGATAAAAGAAATGCCACCTCCAAGAAACTGAATTGACTTTCATTTGTTAACTCAATTTCACATTTAATCACATGTCATCAGTTTAAGACAAGCTTGTAATACAGTGAGCTGAATTTGTCCACATTACAGATGCATCATTATCTTTTCATAATCCTTACCTTTAGCAGAGAACTGATAAATAACCCTCAAAATGTCTTACAGGGACTATAAAATAGGCAGCTTTTAAACACAATCACTGTCTTTTTAAAGATGTTCTTAGCTAGACGTTTGGGATTGGAAGCTGGATATTATATGAATAGGAAAATAATAATTGTAAGAGAGAATTGAAGGATACATACAGGGTTGCCACCTCTCCGTTTTTTTCCAGACTATCCAGAAATCAAATTAATTCTCCAGTAGTCCGGAAAACATTGTACAAACTCCGGTATTCTGTTTCAAAAAAGGAAACAGACTATCGGAGTTTGTATATCAGCCAAAAGCAGGCATTATGAATGGAAAAAGAGGGTGCTCCCTCCAGATGATGTCACAGTGACATCACAAAATGGGTGGAGTGTGGGGTGGGAGAAAGGGTGGGGCTGGGCATGAATACTGGTAATGCAAGGGGTGTGGCGTTACCCCGGTTTTGGCCACAATGAAAGGTGTCAGCCCTAGATGGTTTCACTTCATAATCTCGAATTACTGAATGCTCGAAATTCAGTAACCCGAGACCATGAAGCTGAAAACCAGAATGCCGAAAGTGCATAAGAGCTAATTCAAATATCTCGAATCCACGCTTATGCACTTCCGGTACGTCGCGTGTAGTATTATGGTGCCTGAAATGGCAGGTAAGTGAGTGTTTGTGTGTGTTTTTGTACATTGTGTGTGTGGGTAAAGGTAGGGAGGTGTAAGTGTGAGTGTTGGATTTGTTGGTGTTTGTGTATGTGTGATGTGTATTTGTGTGCGTGCAAGTGGAGGATGGCATGGTGTGAGTTTTTTTTTTATGTTATGTGTGACCTCGGAGTTGGTATATATAAGTAGGGGGTGTGGGGGGGTGCAGGGGGGCTTGCCCCCCTGCTTATATGTAGTGTAGGGTTGTGTGGTTTGTGCGCTGTGGGTGGAATGGTGTGTATGTTAAGTGGTGTATGTATGTTTGTGATTGTGTGATTCAGGATTGTGGTTTTGGTGTTGTGAATGGTTCGACTTCATGGTCTCTGGTTACTGAATTTCAAGCATTCAGTAATTTGAGATTATGAAGTGAAACCCCCTAGATACATACCAAGGCACACTTATTCAAAAATAAACATGAGGGATTACTTCCCTCATAAATGAAACATTAGGGGTGGGAGGTTGGCATAATGGTTAAGGTGTTTACCTTAGAAACACAAGGTACAGGGTTTGATTCTGACATGGGGTAATTGGCTAGGCTTACTTCCCTCATAAATGAAACATTAGGGGTGGGAGGTTGGCATAATGGTTAAGGTGTTTACCTTAGAAACACAAGGTACAGGGTTTGATTCTGACATGGGGTAATTGGCTAGGCTTAAAATGGTCCAAAAGGGTAGTTAGCCTAGTACTAACCTATGAACCTAAAACATTTACAGTCAGCCAGATGAAACTGTGTAGCAGTGCAGAGGACTAATGCTGTGACTTTTTAATGAGCTGCTTCCTGTCCCAAGGGTGCTTTGTATGAATCTTTCGGGTCTATATTATATTGTCGAAAGACGAATTTATCGAATATGTCTTTATCGACACATAAACATCAAACAGTGAAATTGCTGAATGGCCACTTCAGCAAATATTTCCCGGGAAAAAATTGCTTAACTGAAGAAACACAAAGCAAACATTCAAACCCTACATAGTGGGGGGCTTTCCCCACACCCCCTAACTGAACACACCAACTCTGAGATCGCACTACAGTTGGGAAAAGGGAAAATCCCTGATGACAGCCAAGCGATTTTTCCCCTGGGGAAAAAATTTGCTGAAGTGGCCATTTAGCAATTTCAGTGTTTGTTGTTAATGTGTGTTAATGTGAACATATTCGATGAATTCATCTTTTGACATTATATAATATAGTTTCAGAGTAACGGTGAGTGTGGAAGAGAGGTAAAGAAGAGAGTACAGGCAGGATGGAGTGGGTGGAGAAGAATGTCAGGAGTGATTTGTGACAGACGAGTACCTGTAAGAGTGAAAGGGAAGATCTACAAGAGGGTAGTGAGACCAGCTATGTTATATGGGTTGGAGACAGTGGCATTGACAAAAAGGCAGGATTTTGAGCTGGACGTGGCAGAATTAAAGATGTTAAGATTTGCACTGGGTGTGACGAGGGTGGACAGGATTAGGAATAAGTTTATTAGAGGGTCAGCCCAGGTTGGAAGGTTTGGAGACAAAACCAGAGAGGCACGATTACGTTGGTTTGGACATGTGCTGAGGAGGGATGCTGAGTATATTGGGAAAAAGATGCTAAGGATGAAGCTACCAGGTAACAGGAAAAGAGAAAGGCCTAAGATAAGGTTTATGGATGTGGTGAGAGAGGACATGCAGGTGGTTGGTGTGACAGAGCAAGATGCAGAGGACAGGAAGAAATGGAAACAGGTGATTTGCTGTGGCGACTCCTAACAGGAACAGCTGAAAGAAGATGATGATGATGAATATAGAGCCAATCTTTCCACCTTCATTTACCTACTGTGTTACCATGAACAAGGCACTTAACAAGACAGTGCTTTAGAACAGCTGGGAATTTGAGATAGGGTCCTTAATGGTTTCCTAGACTACATACTTAGTAACTGTCTAGGAACTGTTTTCCTCCTCTTTTTTGTAGTTCATTTTGCTTCCACTACACATTGCAATCACTGGCTGCCTTTGCTTCAGAATTATATTAGGCAGTGTAAAAATGAAGACACCATTCAGTTGAAAGCTTGAAACCCTTGTACACCACAGACCACAGTAGACTTAATGGTCAAGGTGAAAAGCAACATAATTTTCAGATTTACCACAAAAATCAGAAACCAATGTCATCTAGCACTGTACTGTCCATATGGTTTGATAATTAACAGGAGCATTACCTTCAAATCACAGGCATGTTATTAAGGCTCTGTTGCAAGTGCAAAGATTAGACTTGCACACATGAAGAAACAGCTGCCCTCTTTTTTGTCACTGTGCTGAATTAAGATGTCCTTCTGACATTTTACCATCATATTATGCATAGTGGTCGGACAACAGGAGTGTCTGTCGAAATTTTTAATACCATAAATGTGACTGTCAACCAGCAGAACCAAAAATTGTAAATATGGAAGGTTATATATTAAATCTAAACTTGTGGTATCTCAGAATATTCCCCATGTTCAAAGGTAATTTGGTCTCAGAATTCATAAATATATATATATATATATATATATATATATATATATATATATATATATATATATATTAGGGGAGTGGTGTAAGCTGCCCTTTACATCAGGGGCTGAATAGTGACAGAGAATTCCATTTGTTGTTTTAATCGCAGTTTATTTTTCACTCATGTTATCAAGTTTCACACTTTTGAGTGGGTGCCAGATGCACAGGCATCAAAAAATATATAAATGTGTCCCAGAGCAACACTTTAAAATGCTACTAAAATTAAATACATACTTACAAGAATATGTACTAGCTGTGGTCTACATAAGCTGGCACTAAAAGAAGTTTTAATTTAGGTTATGTTTAATGTGGTATGATGAAGACGCTGTTGTGCATGTATGATGACAAAATGATTAGGCAATGAAGTGTGATTAACTTAAAGTCTTCACACTTCTCACTCATTTGAACAATGTTAGAATATTCTTGAAGAAAAAGCTGAGCTTTATAAACTTGTGTTGTTGTGTCTTTCGGCTTTTCCCGGTTAGGGATCGCCACAGCGGAACTCCGGTCTGCTAAGGATTGGCAGTAAATTTTTACATGCCGAGTTGCCAGCCCTGACGCACAACCTTCAACGAAGGTACACCCATTCATGCATGTCTCCGCACAGAAGACGCTCTAGCTGAGAATCAAACTGGATAGCGATTTACTGTGAGGCGAAAAATGATATTCCATGATTTATAGTAAAGGTTACTTACGGAGAAAGATCATGTGCTGGGTACCCATAACAAAACATCAAAGACAGCTAAAAGCTTCACACCTGGAGTGTTTTTAGCTGGAGCATTTCCTTTTATTTGGAGTAGAAACTTAGAGTTTTGCAAGTGAAAAACTGACAACTTTATTTCTTTCAGGAGCAAGCACATCCATTACTTAATATGCAAAAAATGTATGAATTATTACACAGAATGTGGAAACACCAAACATCTGATAGCTGCAGCAAGCTTGAGACACCTCAGGGAAACCCAAGAACTTGCAAAGTATGTTTTATTTATTTAGTTTTCTTTTTTTTCTGGTTGTTGTTGGAGAAATCAAACTAAGGAAAGGCCAATTTTAGTGTAGCGGCCCATGAATAAAATCTTCACAAAAATTATACAATTAACAAATGCAGCACAAGAATATATAATAACATGATAAGTACAAAACCAATAGGATAAAAAGCGAGACTAGAGAAAGGCATTAGATAAGAAGCGAGCATAGGGAAAGGCATTAGATAAGAAGCGAGCATAGAGAAAGGCATTAGATAAGAAGCGAGCATAGAGAAAGGCATTAGATAAGAAGCGAGCATAGGGAAAGGCATAGATAAGAAGCGAGAATAGAGAAAGGCATTAGATAAGAAGCGAGCATAGAGAAAGGAATTAGATAAGAAGCGAGCATAGGGAAAGGCATTAGATAAGAAGCGAGAATAGAGAAAGGCATTAGATAAGAAGCGAGACTAGAGAAAGGCATTAGATATGAAGCGAGCATAGAGAAAGGCATTAGGTAAGAAGCGAGCATAGGGAAAGGCATTAGATAAGAAGCGAGAATAGAGAAAGGAATTAGATAAGAAGCGAGAATAGAGAAAGGCATTAGATAAGAAGCGAGCATAGGGAAAGGCATTAGATAACAAGCGAGCATAGGGAAAGGCACTTAGGGGGGTGAGTATTAGATGGATGTGTAGAAAGCATAAAGAATAAGGGATGGCACAAAACAAAAATAAACCAAACAATAACTTGAATTATATTATTATAATTTTATAATCACAAAACAAAGATGATGAGAGCCAGGCATTCTAATGCTTTTTCAAAAACAAGGAAAATGAGGTGAGTCTGACAGCAGGAGTCTTATGCTGGTACTTATCTATTTGGAGCTCATAAGACTTCAGTGCCATTTCTTTTGTGGCTGCGTTGCTTTCAAATGGACATGGTTTTAATACCTTTGCATCCAAGGAAGAATACAAAAGGATGAGGTTTTAGAAAAATAAGTGCACTTCAGTGATTAGAGAATCGTATGAGTACATGGAAATTGTACCATGGAGAGGTAGACCTAAAGTTTCAGTTAATCAGCAGAATGGACATCATATCCTACAGTAATTTGGAGGCAAGCTTGGTATTTTCTTTGTAAACCAGTTCATACTCTGATAGGATCTTATTTATAAGGCAGAGAGTAAATGATGTGCATAGAAAAGAGAAATATGTATCATCTGTGCAGCTGACACTCTAGTATTAGCAGTGGCATGGAAATTAAGTTGTAATCTTTGAATTGCTTTTGAAATCACATTTTCATATATGTCGGATTTAAGTGACTCATTGTGTTATGTCTAGAATTTTTTATTTAAAGTTATTGTTAATTCAAGTGTTGAAGTGATTGAGTCATAGGCTGACTTGAGACCAGTCACATGCACATGGTTCTAAAACATATTACATGCATTGTGTTTTAAAACTGCTGAAGGCGTAAGTTAGGAAGACATAAAGGCAATTATTTGCTTGAATGAAATATACATTAACTTCTAAAGTGGATCAGTCTTCAGTGAATCTTGAGAGAGGAGAAGACACTTAGAAAAGAGAGAGGTTTGGCATGGATGGAAGAAGTACTTTTTGAGTTGCAGATTGAATTTGGAATAAGTATTCATTTCTTTAATGTCGGTGGGGAGAGCTTGCCAAAGATTAGGTTGTTCCTCCACTCCAACTGTCAGAACGTTTGAGATATATTGTATGTTACACCCTGCGTGATTGTACATTGCACTGTGCTTGTTCACTGTTCTATGTAATTAGTCTGAACTATTCTGTTGTTGCAAACATATTTGAGAAATGTTTTGCATTTCACACAAGCTGAGCCTGAAATTGGTCAATATTGATCAGTGCACTACGCCAGTAAACAAATGTAAATAAATTAATTAATAATAAATCTTCCTGTCATCCAGGGTTTGATTCCCTCAGGCTCCATTACCTGACAGTGTGATTTTTGAGCAAGTCACTTAACCAGGCAGCGCTCCTGGTCTGAGTCTGAAAATATTCCCTGTAGATCAGTACACTACCACAGTAAAAAAATACAAATAAAATAAAAGAGACTCCACTTTGCAAAAATAAGCATCCCCTCCCTCCCTCCAACATGTTTTTGAACACTGTACTACAAGAATAACAAATAGCCACATACGTACTACCACCACCCCCTGCACTGTAACCACCCAGACATACACAAAGTCTCACACACTCACACACACACACACACACACACACACACACACACACACACATGCATTTCAGTCCAGCAGTGGGGAGGATAGTAGAGTAATCCATTCATTTTTATCTCAACATGAAATCTAGGTAATCACTCAAGGTTCTCTCACATGTATCTGTGGGTAAGAATGCCCTTATCCCTTGCATACAAGTGCCATTTATTATTTTGTATAATGTTATTTTAGGTAAGCTGCTGATTTTGTCAACAAGTACCATCAAGAATTAACTAATGTCATAAAATGAAAATGTTGCTCTCTGTTCTACTTTTCCTTTGCACCTAGAATTGGAAAATGCATCGCCATGACTAACTTGGCCTACCAGAGTTTGCTTTCCTTCAGATTCCACAACAGCTGTAGCTGCACAAGTCATTGTCATATAGCATCATATTTAAATACATTATTTTCTGAACTGTAAACAGTCAAAGCATCCTGTGTGAACAGTATTTCTCATCAGTGCATCTTCTACTGGTAAAATGGCACACTAACCATTCTAGAAATATCTTGGACTCAACTTAAAAGGTTTATAGGCATACTCTGGCTTCCTCTTACCTCCTTCCCTCCCTTCTGTACGGTGCACAGCTACTAACTAACCTATCCTCTTCCATCACCTCCAAGCTTGAAAGCGGTTCTAATAACATTTCTAAATTTGCCACCAAAGCCAAACATTCCACTCATCACAGTGTTACCCTCCATTCCCTCAACTGGTTAGAATTCACAAATTACCTGGACTTCCTCCAGCTCACTACAGCACATAGACTAATATTTAATCCAACCAAATGCCCCACTCTAACTAACATCCTTCCCCCATACACCCCAAATACATCTCTCAGATCTGAACACCAAAATGTAATTACTGTCCACAAACCTAAACGTCCTGCTGGACAACGTCTCCTCTCCTTCTCCTTAGATAAGAAATGGAACTCTCTCTCCTAAGGACAATGTCAAACACAAACAACTTCAAAACTAAACTTTACACCTACCTCTCCTCCAAATGGAAATGTAACTGCATTCTCCCTACCTAGAACTCTCTAACAAAAGCCCCTGGAAGGGTATCCTCCTGAGTTCCTAAACACCTTATAGCTGGCTGTAACCTTCTATAGCTAATTCCCATATGATCTCTCACACTCTGTAAATAGCTTTTGACTTCAACTGTGTGAATTTGTTAAAATGTATCTGCACGATATTTTTCCACTATGGACAATATTGCTCATGCTTTGTATTATTTGATATGTATTTCTACTTGTACTTTTATTTTTATTGAACTGCTATCTTTACTGTAATCTGTTTCATGGAGCTTTTCTCCCCGGGCCTCCACTGCAAAAGGGCTCACTGGGCCCAGTGGACTTCCCCGGTAATCAAACTGGAAATAAATAAATAAATTATAGAGCAGCGTGTGTAGCATTACAATGCACTTGATGAACAATAAGAATGAAACTCTAATAACTTGCATTATTGACTAACTGTACAGATCTATGATTTACAAGGACAAGAACAAAAATAAGAAGATACCACAGGTTGCCTATGCCGATTCGATGCATCAGCCACCATTGTTGTTTACAGTAGGAAAGTGCCGATCTGCACTCACTATAATTATGGGTGATTCATAGACATGCAAATTAGCCAATAATAAGGTCTTTCCTCATTGAGGATAACATATCCCTCAAATGCATTTTCCATGATTGTTGAAATAGTCTCTTTTGGCCACAGCTCTTACCATCAGCAGTCAAAGTTCTTTTGAATCCCCAAAATGGTCTCTTATAACTGTACTTGTTGTTGCAATGCCCTATTAAATAAATTAAATAATTACAGTGTTTATATTTTGATCTCCAAAATAGTAACTATTTTGACAGCATGCTTTCTAAAGCATCTTCTTCTTGCAACACTCACAAATGTTAAAATGAACTGGACACTGGTGACAACTTTTCCAGTCATCTCAACCACAGGTATTTTTTCCCTGTCAAAGCCCCTTCTACAGCTTAGATTTTATGAATACTTGTGTGGTACTGTCTTTTGCACCCTGCAGAAACCAAAACAATGAATAATAAGGTCACACAGGAAAACCAGTTGGTTAAAAAACACAAAAAAAAAATCTAGCAAAGCTAGACTTTCCACTGTGTGATACCTTAAACCTCTTGTATCAGATTTTTCTTTTTGTGTTTTTTAACCAATTGGTTTTCCTGTGTGACCTAATTACTCATTGTTTTAGTTTGTTGGTTGGGATATTTTGTAGACACCCTTATGTTTATGGACATCAGTTGGGTATGACAACCCTGTGTTTCCAAAAGTCAAACATTCTTCTTATGCTGTGCTGATGATGCCATAAGAAGGCAAACACATGCATGTCCAGAGCTAGAGGGGATTAGCTTTATTGGCCTGAAATTGTCCATAGATAAACTTAAAAGTAAAAGAAAAAATCATAGACATTCAATATTGCCATTTAGCTGAAACACCTGATATCCTTAAAGGGTAATTTGCATATATCCCATGTTGCCTCTGATACAAGAGGTTTAAGGTTTCACACAGTGGAAAGTCTAGCTTTGCTAGATTTTTCTTTTTGTGTTTTATAACCAATTGTTTTTCCTGTGTGACCTTATTACTCATTGTTTTAGTTTGTTAGTTGGGATATTTTGCAGACACCCTTATGTTTATGGAGATCAGTCGGGTACGACAACTTGTTTCCAAAAGTCAAACATTCCTCTTATGGTGTGCTGATGATGCCATAAGAAGGCATAAACATGCATGTGCACAGCTTGTTTGGCCTGAAATTGGGGTTGGCTTTATTGGCTTGAAATTGTCCATAGATAGACTTAAAAGAAAAAGTAATGGACAGTCAGTATTGTCATTTAGCTGAAACACCTGATATCCTTAACGGGTACTTTGCATATATCCTATGTTGCCTCTCATACAAAAGGTTTAAAGTATCACACAGTGGAAAGTCTAGCTTTGCTAAATTTTTCTTTTTGTGTTTTTTAACCCTGCAGAAACCAGGAAAAATTTATATTACTACTTAGATTTTCCTTTATCTAATCTACAGATCTGCTTTACATTTCTAGAAAGTCACACAAATTTATTTTATTGAAACAATGTAGTCATATTTCATCCTTGATCTGCACGTTCTTTGAACACTTGAAACTCTCAAGCTTATACAGCAAGCCACAGCAATAGCAATTCAAAGAAGATAGCATTATAATTCTCAAGTTCTCAAGAACCATTACATACAAGATTTGCTCCAGAAACATGGAAGGAAATCTAGTTATACCCACTCCAAAATAAGTAAATCTCAGGATGTATGCAACTACAGGCCCATAACCCTAACAGGCTTATTGGTAAGGCTTTTGAGTGAGTTAATTTCCTCTATTTAGTGTGCCACACGAACAGTTTGTGGATATTACCCAAACGTGGTTTTATACCTGGTCAGTCTTGTCTAAGCAACATACTGGAATTCTATGAAAATATGCTCATTCTATGAATAAACTTTGCAACTTGGTGCCACATAAAATCCTTCAGGTTATAGCTGACTGTAGTTTCAACAAGTATATCATTAAATGTGTACAGGATTGGTTTTGAAAAGAGAAGTTTCAGGATTAATATTCAGAATTGCATTTTACAATATAGGCTAATAAACACAGGAATCCCACAGTGGTAAGTTGATGACTATTCCTTGTTTTTGTTTATCTATGACCGTGTTCCCAACTGGGAAGTATGTATGTATGTATGGATAAGCAAATATAGACATGATAACAAGGTGGGGGGAATAGTAATGTTAATGGTCAAAGACAGTTACACGGACTCCCTGCATAACTGGTCAAACATTATTAGAGTATTTTTTTTACTCTACAGAATGTAAAGTTATTCAGTTTGGAGCTGGCAACATCATCTTCCCATATCCCATCAACCAAGACAGGATTGCATAATCCAACTTTAAGGGTTTAGGTGTTGTAAATGATGACAGACTTAACTTTGAAGCTCACTTCATAGGTATAATGAGATGTTACAGAATCATGAGGGACATTTTATGTAGTATTAATAGCAGAGGTGATATTGTACTGGTACTCTTGTACAAGTCCTTGCTTCAGCCCCGTATAGAATAATAGAAAGACATGCCCTGTGTGTACACTGCAATGTCTTTAGAAAAGTTGGAAAGAATATTAAACAAATACACAAGACAGATAAGTAAAACACCTAACATCCAGGGGAAAGGCTGAGGTATGCAAAATTATTCTATTGGAAGTACAGGATTTTTGCAAGAGATATCACTCTATTGGTCAAGTGTACTTTAACGACCACACCTGGTTTGAATTTTCTATCGCATATAGCAGATACTAAGAAAAACAATGTATTAATTTCCCTATTTCTGGCTCTAAAATTATGTTTAATTATTTAGGCACAGAACAGATAGAGCATGAAGTTCTCTCCCACTTGAAATTAGCCAATCCATGTCATTGGAAGTATTTGGAGGAAATTGAACAGTAATAGCTTGGTGCTAAGACATAGCCTTTTTGACGCTCTGTGTTTGCCAAACAACTACATTGAAACTATACTGAACAGTACCATACTCCTACATCCATGTGCTCTGATGCTCCAATTGTTACTAACTTCTGTGACTGTTTTTGTGATATTCTCAAACTTCTGT
Source organism: Protopterus annectens (assembly GCF_019279795.1). NCBI lineage: Eukaryota > Metazoa > Chordata > Ceratodontiformes > Protopteridae > Protopterus > Protopterus annectens. Next base: position 457,708,129 of record NC_056749.1, read on the forward strand.
GATATTCTTTTGCTCATGTGTAGAAGCCAGGACAACACAGATCAGACTGAATGAGGACAGGAAACATTATCAAAACTCTAGATGTGAGCATGTCACTTCTTCATTGAGCTTTTTTACCAAGTTTGTAGTGACTGGCCTGGAAATATGAAGTACTACAGTTCTGACTGGATATTGTGGAATTTCACTCTTGACAGTTTCTAGCTGTCATTTCAGTTTAGCTTTGGCCATGGGAATGAAGGAGTAGAACGTTTCATTTTATGAGCATTTTTTGAACTGCAGGTGTGCATTTTAAGTACACTGTTTTCTGCAAAGGACTGCAGCAAACAGGAAATGAAGAGTAGGGTCTCACCCTCCTGACTGCATTTGCCTCTTGTCCATGGCTGTCACACTGTGGAGTATTCTGCTTCTTTCATATTTTAGACGCTCTTGATTCCTTATGGATGTGATTCCATTTCTCTTGGCACTTAGTTATAATTTACTATAGCTGGTATGTTCAAAAATAAAATAACTTTAATAGCCACATTTTCAATAAACCATTTACCAGACAACTTGCTTTTTCTTATTACATTATCAAATGTAGAGTGGACCACTTACAACCTAGATCTTTAGCAGTGCATTTCCATCAAGAGGTAGCAAAATTATTCTTACTTTAAGAAATACGTATAAGAAGGTTAGTACTCAGTCATTTTTAATGCATACTCAGTGTAAGACATGCATTCATCCACTCATGGTGTGGAATGACAAGTTATCAATACTTTACAGTTAAATGACAATGATTTTTTCTTAGGCGGATAATATGCTACTTCTAGAGATCCATAAAACTTGTTGATAAACAAGGCAGCAAAATCAGTGATTTTGTTAGTTTATTTTTAGGCTGATACATAAACTATTTTATTTGTTTTGAGTTGTAATCATGTGGTGTTGATACTGAAGAAACCCATTCTAACTCACTCACTTTTTTTCAAATGTACTGAGAAGCCTCCTAGCGTGCCAGCTGTTTATTTGATATGTTTTTGCCTCTTTTTCTAAACATAAATACTAGTGATCAAATTCACAATGTCAAAAACTCTCAGGAGGCAAGCACAATTCCAGAAAGTGTAGTTGGTGCCTTTCTACTTAATCAGTGATATGCTTCTCCTTTCTTCGATTCGCATTACATCATACATGATAATACTTCCTCAGCTGAAAGGATTAGATTTACATGTTATGTGCATGAGAATAACTTTCTGACAAATCTTCAGTTTTATGTTTAATGCTGCTTGCAACTGTGTCATGGTGCACATTAAGAAACTATCAGTCATGAATCCCATTTTTTTTCAAGTGTACTGTAAACAAAATCCCTAACAGTACCAGATCTGCTGTGTCTGTTTATTAATTGTTAGGACCTCCATCCTATTACCCCACTGCATTTACTTACCTTACCTGATCAGAGCTAGATGTACCATGTATCCTTGGACATTACTATCAAGAACAGGAATTACAGTGTTTGAATGCTATCCTGCTGCCACCAGTTATAAATTCAACAGATGACTGACCTTAAGAGCACTTTGTCAATTGAACATTACTGTCTTGGGTTATAACTAATATCTACCATACCCAAAGAAGCTTTACACAGTATAGCTGAAGAACACATTTATCATCCCTGGATCCATGGTATTTCACCATTTGGAAAGTTTTGCAAGGGATGCAATAGGATGAAATGGGGTAGCCAAGGACATTCTAATGTAACCATATATTAACAGTAAATTAGATTTAGCCAAAACTGCTTTACACTCATATGCATACACGTACACACACACTGTTTCACAGAAGGAGCTACTGATGCCTCCCCAAATGCCATCAGACATATTCTAGTCCACAGTACACACTACTAAAAACCAGAACAATCTGGTACCAAGGTCTTACTTACTGAATACACTTCCATCAAGTAAGCAGTAAAAAAAATCATAGGAACTTATATCCAAACAGCCTCTCTTCAAAATATAGGACGCCACCAGTCGTGAGATTGCTGTGAAGATATGCTTGTAAACTAATAAACAAGATACCAGCCTCAAGACTTTATAAATAAATGACAACAATTTAATAATTTTTACACAAGTCTGTATGTGATTGTCCTCTACCTGTATACACCACCTACACATCCTTTATGCACAGTCCTCTAACAAGACATCTCCGACACACAGCCTTCTGAGCTAATAGAAATGTGAGACAAACTTCTTTACAACTACCACCCACCAAATGATAGAATAGAAATGGACAACTTCAAGATTAACTGCTGTTGCATCTTTTATGCAGAGTCCACTAACAAACATCTCCCACATGCTGCCTATTGAGATAAAAGAAGTGTGTGGCAAATTTCTGTTCACCAGCTACCAAACAAGTAACATAATAGAAATGGCCATATAAGCTGTTGTGTATGTGAAACACTATAAAATTTTAAAAGTAGTATTTGGAAGGGAGTATACGCAGGCAGAGGACCCTCAAAAATTTAGTGTTGGGTACCCTTCACAAATCAACAGCTCATTGCATTCTTAGCTCAGAGCTGTACTCTAACAAACCCTTTTTCTCTGCCTTTAGCATTTCTTGCTAAGCAGGACAAAGTTATCGCCTTTTCAGATCTCTATATTCCATGTCTTAGGCCCAGTGACTAGCTCTCTCAGGATTCTTTCCTGTTTCTGTGGAAGCAAGCACTGATTTTCTGTGAAACAAGACTCGACCCTGGCTAGGGGGGCAAAGATTCTTTTACCCTTGCTATGATTGGGCTCACTTCACTCCTTTACCTTACTCCCAGTTCCCACCCACCTCTCTCACTCTAAATTCATACTTGATTAGACCCTCCATTTCCTTTCAGACTGACCAATTAATTATCATTACATCACTACCCCATTTCATCCTATTGCATCCCTTGCAAAACTTTCCAAATTCTGTCAGTTAATCTTTCTCCATTTAACCTCTCACCCACCCCTCCACCTAACACCAAAACCTCACCTCCTTTGTAATCTAGCCCTATCTTCCAAAGGTTACCAACACAACACCCTACTTCTTCCTGCTTTGTCCAATACTAGAATCACTACTTCCAGACCCCTCTCTCCACTCACTGTCACAAATTTGAATGCTCCATTTACTCTTAACTGTACCATCAACTAATAAGTAATAGCACACCCCATCCTATTCCTTTTCTGTTCTTAAAGTTGGTGGCTTTTGCAGTTGCTCACCCCTACTGTAAATTTGATCTGGGACACTCCTCCCACTCCCATCTCTTTAGCTCATTCTACCTAATACAGAGATCATTTGGGAAGGCAAAACCCTTTAGTCCCTTGACATTGAATTATCTTATGTTCCTGCTCTCTCCCTTTTTACTTAAAAAAAAGACACTTTAGTCTGCTGCTTATATTTTTCTAATTTGTGTTTCTTCCTACTACTCTGTTACTTCATCTTGCTTTGCTTTTTCCTGCTACTTGCTGCCTGTTCTCTAAAGTGTTCAACTGCATCTTTTCTGCTGCATTTATTACTGCTTGTTTATAGCCTGTCTAAATTAAGTGTTATTCTTAAGTGTTATTCTAAGCTCTTAGTTTTGGTTTAAGCACTTGGGCTTTAGGCCCACCCCTTAGTTCTCCCTGGCCTTTCTTCCTCAGATTCTGACAAATATGGATGGACAATTTCCTACAGTTTCTCCTGCCAGCCTGCCATCCTGAGACAGTGTAGCAACTACCTCATGTACAACCATCTACTACTACCACCACTTAGGAACACAATCTGTGAGAGATGCAATTACATTAGGAACCTAGAGTCCAAGCTATCTCCCCCTCAAGCCAGTATATCTGGCACTGAAAAGGTTGTCAACACAGTCACTATACCTCAAACACCACCCACACCTACACAATACACACCTATATATGCAGAAGTCCTCCACATAAACACACGCAAACATAGGAGACCTCTGAGGTAAAAACACATGCAATCTCCACAGCCCTCCACACCACATACCATGCATAGTCCACACATCTGTGCCTCACAACCACTAAGGATTCACCATAAACCCAACATATTGGTCATAGGACACTCAGTTGGGAGACACACAAATGTGTCTCTCACCAGGCTGGATATGGATAAAGTCATGGTTAATTGTCTATCAGGTGCCAGAATCCACCATATCACACACACACTCACGTCTCTCAACAACAGGTACTGTTATGACTCTGTCATAGTCCAAGTTGGCATGAATTAGTTGAGACGTACCTCTCTGGACTATATGAAGAGAGACATGATTGAGCTCACCGATTATGAGTCCCATGCAGGTATGCCCCTAGCCTTAAGCAGCATTCTGCTTTCACCCAGAATGATGCCCCAATACATACAGAAAATGACTGACTTTAACAATTGGCTTAGTTTCTGGTGTCATTCCAGGGGGGTCCAGTACCTGACAGCCTGGGAAGATATGATTGACAGACCATGATGCTTTGCCAGAGATGGCCTACATCTGTCTCACCTGGGCTTCAGGCTTTTGGCAAAGGCTCTTTCATCCCCTATAGTGCCTTTTTTAGAAAAAGTGATGAGGTTAAAACCAGCAACATAAAAATTTCAACAAAATACAAATTAAAGGTCATGCTGCTAAATGCTAGGAGTCTAAACATGAACCTGCCCTCATTGCAAGCAGTCCTAACCCTGTAAAATGCTGACATCTGGGCAGTCACAGAAACCTGGTTCAAAGCTGCAAAGAGCACACCAGTCTTACCTGGTTACTCATCCTATCATACATTCAGACCCCAAATTGTGGGCAGTAAGGCCAAAGGAGGTGGAGTTTCAATATATATTAAAGACATACACACCTCCAGGCTGGTCAAACAGTATGACTCACAGGAGCACTCCAGGTGCAGTTAACCATTGATAAGACCCCTATTCAAACTGTAGCTGGCTAGCGGACCACAAAGCTAACTCAAGATGACCAATCCGCCTATTTGGACCTGTTTGAATCTGTCAAGACGCAACCCTTTACCCTGATCCTGGGTGACTTTAACTTCCCAAACATAGACTGGAAAAAACTACTCATGCCAGAACTCAAATGCCCAGAGATTCCTTGATTTTATCAATGAAAATGCCTTGGAACAGCTAGTTGATACCTCTACAAGGGGTAATAATATTGTGGACTTATTATTAACCAGCATGAGTAGTCACTGCAACATCCCTACATAGGTTCATAGGTAGGTACTAGGCTATAGGCCCAAGGGCCTATACAAGCCTAGCCAACCAGGTTCCCTGGCTTACGCCACCCAAGAAAGTTATTTTCCTGTGCCACTGATGAGCAGAGACACAGAAGTGATCCCTGGGGTGTATTTTCTATTTCCCATCCACTCATCAAGATTTTTCTTGAAGAGTGCTAATGAAGAAATTTGCTTGACATAGATGGGTAGCCTGTTCCAGAGTATGGGAAGTCTCTGGGATAGAAATCTATCCCTCCAGCATGTCCTGTTTATTGTGGTGACAAGGTTTAGGCCCCTAGAGTATGTAGCTCGGAGGGATTGGGATTTCTTTAGGTGTAGCATGTCCAACAGCTCTGGGTTTGACATAGCTTTATTTGTTAGGCAGAGATCACCTCTGAGTAGGCGATATGCTACGGAGTAAAGCTGGAGTTTTTTGAGGCGGTCAGTGTATGGCATTTGTTTGAGTCCAGAGGTACTTCTGTGACCTTTCCAGCTGCTGCAGATGTCTTGTGAGGTACATTCCAAAAGGGGCATTGTACTCTATAATGGGTCTAATGAGTGATGAGTAGAGGGTAACGATTACCTCTTTTTTCCTGGACGAGAACCCTTTTATGATGAGGTGTGCCACGTAGAAGGACTTCCTGACTACTGTGGCGATGTGACTATCAAAGGAGAGACTACTGTCCACATGGGTCCCAAGGTCTCTTATCACGCATTCGGTGTTAAGTAGATTGCTGCCTATGTGGTAGTTCATGGGTACAGAGTTTTTACCAAAGGGGATGACACTGCACTTTTTGGCATTGAGCTTGAGGCCATGGCTCTGACACCAGGCATTTGTCTCAGAGAGGCCCTTCTGTAGGATGTTCACATCATTTGGGGACTTGACTATGGCTCTTAGTTTGCAGTCATCTGCGAAATTCATTAGCCAGAGGCCTTCTGTGTTAGCCTGTACTTCAGAGAAGTAGATACCAAACAGGAGCGGTCCCAGGAAGGAACCCTGTGGTACTCCACTTGTCACTGGTTTGAGGTCAGATTTGGAGTCTGCAACTTTTACAGTGTGGGTTCTGTCAGTGAGCCAGTTGGCAACCCATCTTGTGACATAGGGATTTATATCTAGTTTATTGAGTTTAGCTAGAATTACAGAATGGGGGATGGTGTTGAAAGCCTTGGCGAGGTCAAGATAGGCTGTGTGAACCACTTTACCCTCATCTACGGCTTTGGTGACTGCCTCAAAGAAGTCGATCAGGTTCAGGAGGCATGATCTGCCTTTCACAAACCCGAACTGGGTGGGATCCAGAGTTTGGAGGTTACCAATGTCTTTGTTTATGAGTTCCATGATGATACGTTCCATGGCTTTGCAGACCAGGCTCGTCAGGCTAATAGGTCTATAGTTCCTGGGATCAGTGGTGGCTCCCCCTTTGTGGATTGGGATAACAGTTGCTGTGTGCCATTCATTGGGCACAAAGCCTGATGCGAGGCTATTATTGAACATGGTGCTTAAGTGGGGAGCCAGTTCATTCTGAAGTTCGTGTAAAACGCAGCCTGGGATGTTGTCCGGTCCCATGGATGCTGTGTTTTTGGCTTTAGAGAGTGCAGCTTTCACCTGCGTAGTTGTGATTACAGGGACTCTGCATTCTTCCTGTATAGATATGTGCCCTTTAGGGGGGTAAAGTTAGCACTGAACCTATCTGCCAGGATGTTGGCAATATCAGTTGGTTCTGTAATTTTCATGCCTTTGTGCTGTAACTCAGAGCAGATCTGGGTGTTGCCATTGAGATTCTTGACATAGCTATAGAATGCTTTGTGGTTGTCCTTGGAATTAGTGGCAGTTTTATTTTCATAGCTAGCTTTGGAAGATCTTATAAGGGATCTCAGCTTCTTATTGAGGCTGACCAGGGAGCTCCTCCACTCATGGGATTTTACTCTCTTTTGCAACAGTTTCTTCCTTCTATTGTGCAGTTTGTTTATGGCAGGGGACCACCAGATTGGCTTCCTTATTTTGGAGGATAGTGTCTTGGTTCTGTTTGGGATAGCATGATCTATGCACTCATGTAGGTGCTTATAGAGTGCATTTGTGTAGGATTCAGCAGTTGTAACTGTATTGTCCATCTGCATGGGTGTCATGAAGTTCACTACTTCTGTCTTAAGAAGCATAAAGTTGGCTTTGGAGAAATTTCTTACTGTGGTTTCCTTAATGGGGGGTGGGGGTGGGATGTGGATATCGAGGGTGATTAGCTTATGGTTGGATTGGACAAACGAGGAGTTGACTTCAGGTGTGGAACACCAGTCACTCATGTTGGTAATGACTAGGTCTAGGAAATTGTTGCCCCTGGTGGGGGTGTGGATAAGTTGATCTAGGGCATTGGAGTTTATGAATTCCAGAAAGTGTTGCACTAAGGAGTTAGTACATGAGTCGTTTTCCCAGTTAATGGTGGGGTAGTTGAAGTCATCCATTATTAGGGTGTTTGGTTGAACCCTAATATATTCCAGTACATCAAGAAAAGAGGAGTGGGAATCCTGGGGCATGGTGGGGGATCTGTAGCAAGCTACAATTTGGATTGCAGTTTTGCCAAGAGTTAGTTTCACTTGGATAACCTCAGATGCATTATGCTGAGCAGCTAGCCTGGAGGTGTGGATATCCTTAATGAATATGGACACACCCATACCTTTGGTGTTTCGGTCCAGGTTAGATGGCCGAAAAGTGTGGTATGAGTTACAGCCTGGTAGTGCAGGGGTGCTCTCTGGAGCCTTGAACCAGGTCTCAGTCACTGCACAGATATCGATGTTCTCCATTTTAAGGAGTGCCTCAAGTGAGTGCATTTTGAAATTTAGACTTCTAGCATTGAGTAGCATTACCCTCAGTTTTTGCTTACCTGTTCCTGTTATGGTGGTGAATTTGTTACTTGAACCCTGCCTAAAAATGGCACTATAGGGGCAGCAAGAGCCTTAGCCAGTATTGAAGTTTGCTTTGGAGGATTTCACTAGTGCTCTTATTTGCTTGTTTAGGCTAAGGAGACATTGCTTCCAAATAGGCACCTGCTCCTTCTTGGTGTTGCACTTGCCTTACAGCATCATCCTCCCTGGTAAGATCCAACCACAAAGCGGTGACTTTCGAAGTCACCATCTCCCCCAAACCCTCTCTAGCTAGAATCAGAAATAAAAACTTCTCCAAAGCTGATTACATCCTCCTGATGGATGGTATAAACAACTTCATAGCCCCCTCCCCCTCTGTAGAAACTGGCACCAATATCCATAACTACACCAAAGCACTATATGAGCATGTATATAGATGCATGGAATCAGGAATACCCAACAAGACGAAATCATCATCCACAAAGAAGAGTAAACTTGTCTGGTGGACATCTGCAATAAATAAACTCTATAACAAAAGGAAAAAAATTGCTGTCCAAGACCATGAAGGAGCAGGTGCCCAATTGGAAGCAATGTCTCCTTAGCCTGAACAAGCAAATAAGAGCACTAGTGAAATCCTCCAAAGCAAACTTCGAGTCCAAATTGGCCACATCTACTAGAAACAATCATAAGGCCTTCTTCACATATGTCCGCAACCTCAAAGGAAGCACCCATATCTCTTCAGAACTGGTGGTCAAGGACAGCACATATGCAAATGCGGTAGATATAGCAAACTTGCTGGCTGACATCTTCAGCCAAAACTTTACCAGTCTGCCCCCCCATCAGTAAATCAGGACATCCCCAGTATCTACCCCCTTCCCCTTATATCTAGGGAACAGGTCATCACTGCTCTCTCAAAGGCATAAAATACAGCCTCCATGGGAATCGATAACATCCCAGGCTGCATCCTACGTGAACTCAAGCTTTGCTTGAATAGGGTGCCTAATGGTGCTGCACGTTCCTGCCTGAGTACTGGCTTCATCTCAGCTGAGTGGAGGACAGCCACTGTCATCCCTTTACACAAAGGTGGAGCGTCCACCAATCCAGGAAATTATAGACCCATCAGCCTAACTAGCCCGATCTGCAAAGCTATGAAACAGATTATAATGGACCTCATTAACAAGGACATTGGCAACCTCCAAACTCTTGATCCCACACAGTTTGGCCTTGTCAAGGGAAGGTCATGTCTGCTAAATTTGGTCGACTTCTTTGAGACAGTCACCAAAGCCATGGATGAAGGGAAGACTGTGCACACCACCTACACTGACCTGGCTAAAGCCTTTGACACAATTCCCCACTCAGGCATAATAGATAAACTCTCTCAACTAGGCATAAATCCATATGTTAGCAGATGAGTAGCAAACTGGCTCACTGATAATACTCATGTAGTCAAAATACAGGAAGCCACCTCAAGCAGTACACCCGTAACAAGTGGCGCACCCCAGGGTTTGGTCTTGGGGGCTCTGTTATTTGGGATATATTTTTCTGAGGTGCAGGCTAAAACCAGTCGGCTATGGGTGACCAAGTTTGCAAATGACTGGAAGCTGTCATTAATTCCTCTAGTGATATGGATATCCTCAAAGAGGGTCTCACTTATACAAATGACTGGTGCCAGAAACATGGCCTCAAGCTGAATACCAAAAAATGCATCATCATCCTCTTTGGGGATAGTGATGTCCCCACAAATTATCACATTAATAACAAAGTCATAAGCACTCAATTAGTCGTGAGGGATTTGGACACCCAGGTTAATAGCAACCTGACGTTTGACCACCATGTTGCTTCCGTGGTATGGAATGCCTTCTACATGGCCCACCCCTCATATGTAAGGGTATCTCATCCAGGAACAAGGAGGTCATAACATCCCTGTATTCTTCTCTTACAAGGCCCATTATTGAGTACAATGCACTTTTCGGCATGTACCTCGCAAAGCACATGCAGTAGCTGGAGAGACCACAGAGGTTGCTCACCAGGAAAATCCAGGGCATCATACATCTGTCATATACAGACAGGCTAAAAGCCCTATCCCTCTAGTCAGTTTCATACAGACTCCTCAGAGGTGACCTCAGTCTGGCATACAAGGCGATCATGGAACCACCTTAATGAGAATGCTGCATATCCGCAAGTCAAGCTCCAGTTGAGTAATCCGCATGCATGGCCACAACCCGTCTGGGACTTGTTGGTGGGACAGATTTATGTCCCAGAGACTCTCTCTCATCTATGGAATAGACTCCCTCTCCACATCAAGCAGAGTACCTCTTTACCCCTTTTTAGTCACAACATGGATAAAAGGATGGGAATGATCTAATGCACTGGTAAGACTACTTTCTTCTACTTTAACTGTAGTCCTCCTCCTGCTTTTTTACATTATATTCCTTCTATCATTCATCCTTTACTCCAAATCACCATGTTACTAAATTTGCTACTACTTTACATGCTCACCTCACTCTCTTACCTCACTTCCCGTCATACTACACTCAAACTACTTTTCTCCTTCATCACAGACCCTGGCATACTACATCATAACTCTCCCCCTTTCTCTTTCAATACATCTCCTGACCTCTTCTTTTATAGGTACAAAAAAATCAAATGTTCACACCCAAAATCCAACAATAAAACTTAAATACAAATGTAAGTACTTCTGTACCTCCTTGCTCTCCACTTCCACTCTGAAACTTTGTTGATAGCAAACTGACTTTTGACCACCATATTGCCTCTGTTGTACGGAAAGCTTTCTACATGGTCCACCTCATTAGTAAGGGCATCTCATCCAAGGGACAAGGTGGTCATAACATCCCTTTATTCTTCCCTTATAAGACTCTTTATTGAGTACAATGCCCCTTTTGGCATGTACCTCACAAAGCACATGCAGCAGCTGGTGACCACAAAGGTTCTTCACCAGGAGAATCCAGGGCCAAAGACATCTACCCTACACAGACAGGCTAAAGGCCCTGTCCCTCTATTCAGTCTCCTACAGACTCCTCAGAGGTGACCTCTGCCTGGCATACAAAGCAATCTCAGACCCCACCTTGATGGGACTGCTGCATATCTGCAAGTCTAGCTCCACTCAAGTAACCTACACGCGTGACCTCAACCTGGTCTGTGACATCAATAGGACTTGTTGGCAGGACAGATTTGTGTCTCAGAGACTCCCCCTTCTGTGAAATAGATTCCCGCTCCACATCAAGCAGAGTCCCTCATTAAAGCTTTTTAAGTGCAACATGGATAACTGGATGAGGAACAGAAAATACAACCATGGGTTTCCATCTGTGTCCATGCTAGACAGGTGCATCAGTTGCTGACTTGTTGGAACATGGGCTAAATTCTTGGCTAGGCTTGTAAGGACCTCAGGGCCAATAGCCCAGTAACTTCCTATGACCCTAGACATACTCTCACAATCCCTGGTCCTATACATCATGTTCTTATTGCAGCTGTATCCCTACCATCCAATACTACAAACTCGGTTTCTCCATCTTCACATGACTTAAACATGGCCCTATTTATCATGCATCGCCAAAGCAACTGTCACAAAATTTAGGACATCCATGCATTTCTAGCATTTTGCTCTCCTGATATAATAGTTGTAAGTAAGGCTTAACTACAACAAGAAATAACTGACAATGAAATCATTCCCCCTGTCTTCAAGAAACTCAGAATCCATGGAAAACAAAAAATGATAGTGAAGTAGCCATTTTTACAAAAACACCTTAGAACTCACCTGACTTAACCTTACTGTCCCAAAATTCCATAACTACTACTATCCCACCTCAAAATTACCCACAGGAAAAAAAATAATCTGCATTTCAACACTACATATCCCACCAGCTAATAATACTACCCTGATGAAAATATCCTCCACTAGATGTCTGATGACATCCATCACAAAAGATTAGTTTTAGGAGATTTTAACATTGTCTTGCAACCCCTTAATAAGGACAACCTCAAAGATTAAATAAACCTATAAGAGTTTATCCAGTTTATGAATTCCACCACCAGGCTTAACAAAAATACTAACAGAGAATCCATACTTAATTTGATTCTAACTAATTATCCTAACAAAGTGAAATCTTATGGTTTAGCAAACACCTCCCAGATTGTGGCATAAAGGATTAATATAGACCACCTAAATGAATAACCTTGTAATCAAATACACAACCTAACCAAATTTAATACAGACCAGTTCATCTCAACTTTGTCCCACTCCAACTGAAATGTATTATGAACTATGCCCATGGGCAAAACAGTCTTTCAGTTCAATTGCATGTTTCTAAATAATTTACCCCAGTAAAAGCAAAAAGGATAACATCTAACACAGCTCAACGGTTGTCAAATGAGAACAAATATCTATGAATGCAATCTGACAAAATCTTGAAGGAATGGTAAAAATAAAATTGTCTAAGCTTTTGAAAAGTATGTTTTCTTAGAAACCTTAGCAGGGAACATGTCAAAACAAACAAGAAAACCCTACCAAAGTAATCTCAGTTTGGGTATCCCTGAAAAAAAGCTGTTGTACCAGACCATACTAAAGATACTAAAGTCTTCCAGAAACACAAGTTGAACATTTCTAAAAGCACAAATTGAATGTTTAATGGAATAAACAAGCAATTACTAAATCTAATTCACAGTAAATTGGATTTGTTGTTTGCTTGTTTATTCTATTAAACATGCAATTTGTGCTTTCAGAAATGTTCAGTTTTGTTTTTGGTAGATGTTTGCTTTCTTTGGTTTATTGCTTTTTATAACCGATACCTGATGTATTTGTTTGAGCTACCACTTTTCTTTTTCTCTTTACCCAGACCATACTACCACACTCTTCCCTTCCACTGCTAATAATAAAGATTCCATTAATTCCACCTGATCAACTCTCACGTTATCTAAACCATCCTATCTCTGATTGATGACCACCCCTCTAATTCCCTGCTATTCCTCTCCATGTTTGAAAACCACTTATAAACATTTACCAATTATCCTATCACTACCAGTAGCATAAGAAAGCTACTAAGCAAATTAAAACCAACAACTCTGGCTGCTAACAACATTTCCATTGATTTTTCTAAAAAAAATGTTATGTATATATTAGCCTTGGAAATACTAAATGAAAATAACAAAATAGTGGACCCAGCATATAACTATAACTTTATTGGCAAGATTTTAAGCACTTTCATCCTTATTAACGGACTTCATTAGAAAAAGCTTACTTAATATAAAACCATTTAAATAGATCTAGTCCTTTATCACATAACATTAATATCCAATAAAATCACTTTCTATTTTAAAGACATACTTTCTATTTCTATAAATTCCATAAAATGAAAAATAAAGAAAAATTAAAAAAGATAAATACAATGTAATATAGTAATAATTTTAAAATGATAAGTCAAATCAGTCCATTATTTTTGATAAGCTTTTAATTTTAAAGGATTATTAATAGCCAGCATATCATTAAGTCCAGGTGGTACTGCAGCATTTAATTTCATCTATCACCACAACTCTCTCTGTTCTAATATTTAAGCTTCTTCTGATGAAGTCCATTAATAATGATGAAAGCCCTTAAAATTTCATCAATAAAGTTATAGTTATATGCTGGGTCTGCTATTTCATTATTTTCATTTAGTATTTCCAAGTTTTGAAGTTTTTTAAATATACATATTAGCCTTCCCAGTCTCCATTATAATCGATTGACCAGTCACTTAAATTATGTCCATTCCATTTGGAAAGAAATCCTTTATATTCCCATTTCAGAAAGGTGGCACATCAACTTAGTTTACTAACTACAAACCAACTGTAAACCTAGCAACTCTTTCATGCAGTTTTTAAGTAAGCTTCCCGTCAAAACCCAACATGATTTTAAAGTGAACCACAGTAATACAACTGTTCTTAATTTCACTGACTTTAGCTCAAATAGAAATGAAAGCAACTTAGTATCCTTACGTTTTCTTGATTCATCCAAAACATTTAGTACAGTGTCCTACCAAAAGCTTCTTTCTAAACCTGCCTCCCTTGGCTTCAATATTTCCTCTCTCTCCTGGTTCCCCAACTACCTTTCCATTACCAAAAAGCAGGTGAATTGCAAAAGGATCTCTTACCATTAAAAAAGCAGTCTCTGTTAGTAGTCCATATGGCTCTATACTGTGCTTCCCTTCTTTTTAAAATTTTTTCAAATAAACTTCAAACCAAAACTAAACTTAAAACTTCTGTACAATGTATTGATGATTCAACCCTTATCTGCTGTGCCCCTTCCCTAACTAAACTTCAGATCGTCACCCAAGTCTCTTCATTGCCATTGAAGCTTGACTCTCAATTATTCCTCACCCCTAACAAAACCAACTTAATATCATGTCATGCAACAACAGAGTGATAAAAATAATATAATAAAAAATAGTAAGCCAGACCAAGCTACAAGAGTCGCAATTGATGAAAACCTTAAATATGACCACTATATACTACAAGTCATTAATGAAACTCATCAAAAACTTGGCTGCCTGGGCCAAGCAGTATTTGAAAAAAAAAGCATCAACCTAATATCTTCTGACACTACTATATGCTTCCCCTACACTAACAAACATCTGCACTACTTATAAATCTAAACTGACATCATGCTACTATAATGTCTTTAAATTTACAACTAGCATTTCTTAGAAAACATTTCATCATCTGGCATTACAACTAAACTGGCTTGAACTCCAAAACCAACTTACTTATTGACTGACAATTAACTCATCGCAACCTCTTATATTCTCCTCATAAATATCCAGAATTAAGAAATGCTTTGCTGTAGTATTCATTTACTGGAGACCCTCATTGTAGCAATAAACACCCTATTTGCTAACAATTAAACCATAAAACACAGCTGGAAATTCCCTCCACTCCCACTGTGTGTCAAAACTATGGAACAACATTCCTACTCATATTAAACAGATTGAGCAGAGTTTTGAAGTTATTTACTTTTTCTAACACTAACTAAACAAATTCTAGTTCCGCTCATCCTCCTCCAGGTTTTTGTTTTAACTGTGTGAATTTAAACCTCCTCCTCACCATATACTCTCTTTTTGTTTTCACCTATATAATCATTATATGCATCCCTATAATCTTTAGCACCCATCTCCCGGCTATACCTCTTTCTCCAACTAAAACACTATACACTTTCTTTCTTCTGCTCTGTCAGATCATCTTCTGTTTCTCTCCCCACCTCATCTTTAATATTAAACATAACTCATATACTTTCTCAGCATCACAGTTCTCAACCTTGTAAATATATTGTTATTCCCAGTTATAGAATTATATGATTTTGAAACAATTTTTAACCTCTAGTGTAAAGATGTTACTAATTACGTATTCATGTAATTTTTGTGGCGCTTTTCTCCCCAGGCCAACACTGAAGATGGGCACTGACCAGTCAAACTTTCCTGGTCAACAAAAGCAAATACATAATAATAATAATAATAATAATAATAATAATAATAAATAAATAATACAAGGTAAAGGCAGACAAAAGACCAATTAAATATACAAGACAGTAATTGATTGTATAGGGAAGAAATAAAAATAGCTGGTAAAACAATAACTATCACTGCATCTTAATAGTCTTAATCCTACCACCTTCTAGTGAATTAGTAACAAAAAAGCAACAGTTCCTTATATGAACCACCAGCCAGTTTATTGGGAAAACAAAACAATAAATGTGCAATAGCACAATGGATCTGGTGCGTTATTGTCAGTAAATTATTTTATTATCACAATAAAATGGCTGGTGGTTCATATAAGGAGCTGTTTCTTTTTGTTACTAGCTTGGAATACTGTTCCTTGTTTTTTTTTTTTTTTTTTTTGTGGCTTTTACTTTCTAGTGAATTCTTTAGTCTAACTACCACTAAAACATTAAACATATTAACTAACTGTAGGTAACACACAGACAAATAATTGAAGATTTAGTATACTGCCTCTATCTTCTTTTGTCTACAGACAATCTAAAAATGTTTTGCTGCTTCAGGTTTAAAAGATCACTCCTGGTTCATTATTTTTTGGAGGTTAGCGTTTTTTTCTTTTTTTTTTGAAGCAGATTTTATTTCCTTTTTATACAACAAGCTGAGTTTTGCATTCACACTGATGATAGGAATTGTCGTGAAAGTTTTGTTCTTTTAATACATTTTTTGGTGTTTACGAGTCTAGTAGTTTTGTTCTTGTATTTCGTTTCTATCATTGATTCTATTTACCCAGTAACTGGGATCCAGTGGTGTGAGACTCCACTAGTGACCAGACACTTTGTGGAGGTAGTCATCTATACTCTAAATTCTTGGGTCCTGAGAGCCAGTTGGCTATCCAACATGTAAATTCGGGAGTAATATTGAATTCTGTGAGTTTGTTTACAATGCCCGAGTGAAATAGTGTCTTAAATGCCTTGGCTAGGATACAGTAGACTGGGTAGGCATGATTTGCCTTTGATGAAGCCAAACTGGGTTGGGTCAGGGTCTCAAGGATTCCTATGTTATTATTAATCATATCCATGGTGGTTGTTTCCATGACCTTCCATATGAGACTAGACAGACTTATGGATCTGTACTTGTCAGGGTCCATTGATGGACTGCCCTTGTGCAAAAGAATGATTGTTGAAGCCCTTCCATTCAAATGGTACAAAGCCTGGAAGCTGTGGTTAAATACTGAGTCCAGAGGTTCAGATAGGTTATGCTTCAGGCTATTTAAGAGGCATTCTGAGAGGTTATAATGGCCAATTGATGTGGTGATTTTAGCTTTCAAGAGCGCATTTAGGACCTGCTCCCTAGTGATAGTTTGGGGGGGGGGTGTTTGATTCTCTTACTTTGCAGAGAGGCCAGGGAGGGGGGGGGGGTTAAAACTGAAGCTGAATTTGTTGGCCAGCAGGCTTATATCTTCCCATATTTGTGAGTACCGGATCAAGTATATTTGCACCCTTAGTGGACAAATGGACTAACTGGTCCATGTTGTTTGTGTTTACAAAGTCCAGGAATCTTTGGGCCTGCAAGTTCAGGGTCAGGCAGGATTCCCAATTTATAGAGGGGCAGTTGAAGTCACCCATGAATATGGTATTCACTCAAATGGTAAGTGTCTCCAGTATGTCTATGTATGAGCTATGGGTTTTGTGGAACATAGGGAGTGTTCTATAGCTTGCAAGGATATGATATGATATGGGACTCTGTGTCCCTCATTTGCAACCATTACAGCTGTCTTATCTGTGCTCAGTTTCATCATCACATGTTAAAATATTTTATCCTAATTCTGAAATGGTTCAGCCAATGTTTTTGTTTTCTCCATCTGGGCTTTGGGTATTCTGATTGTGTTGAATATCTGCTTTCACTTGAAGAACAGTTCTTTGTGGGCCCGGATCTCTGTCATAGATTGACAGAACCCTGAATGTAATGCAGATGACCTAAGTTCTATTAGCAGTTTTGTCACACAAGGAGCCAGGCTGGGGGTAGGAAGCAGCAACATTTGTCAGCTCACCCAATCTGGGATGGATACTGTCTGGAATCTTGCATGCTTCTGGTGATTGGGGCACTGCTGTGATTGAATAACAGACTGTCATAGAATGCGGAATTGGAGAAGGGCTACAATGATGTGAATGACATCAGTAACTCCTCTCACAATGATTTGAGTGACATCAGTAACCACCCAGCTTGGATTAGCAAAAATGTCCTCTCTCAGCTGTGTGGATGGCATCATACTAGGATGACATAGTATCCTCTCCAGCCCGCCCATAGCACTGACAGTCATATGGTCTTCCATGTTCCCCCTCAAAGGGTCCAGTCAAAAGGGGCAAATCAGAGTATGTATATATGTATAATATATATGCATTTTTTGGGGGGTTTTTTTGCATGTCTTAACTTGGGTCTCCTTTGCACTTAAAGTCTGAGTACTTGTATCTCATTTACACTGTTGAGCTCAGCCTAAAGGACTTGATTTGCTCAGATGAATTCTGAAAAGAGATTGGAAATATTCATCTTACTAACAGAGTAATCCACTATAAAAAAATGTATATGTTGTTGTAGTTTGCCTTTTTGCAGACATTTTGTCTGCAGAATTATGAATATAGTATATGCAGTGTTATGTTTTGTTGGCTGCTGCAATCAAAGAAAACCAAAAAGAAATTTAAAGATAAGCCTAAGGATCATTTGTAGGAAATTAGAAACAAAATAAAAATTCATTAAAAACACATTTATATGAAAGTAACCATAGTAAAGCATTCATAATTTGGGTTTTAAAGGAAATATGCTTTTTGTTATGGAATGAATTATTGTATGTATAATGTTTCCAGTAATATGACTTAGTAACACATATGCTAACAGGTAAAAATGGAAAGGTTAGCACTGGACTTGTGTCTGACCAAGAGACGCACCCAAAACTATATGTGTATGTAGAATAGGTTAATGCATGAATTTTAATTATGTACTTTATACTTGTGTATATAATTGATCTTTTGGCTTTAGATTTTAATTATAAAACAGTTTTATGTAAATGTGGTTGTTCTACTTGTGATTTACATACTGATGAAACCTGAAAACTAAATAGCTAAGTCTTTCATTTATGCAGCTGGTTTATTTCAACTTTCCACTATTGAGCTTTGGAAAAATTCTAATAAAATTACTCATGAGCAGACAGAACAGTCCACTGAATTAGATAGAGGCCAACATATAATATCTGTTGTACTTCTAACAAATGAAAACCATTAAACTCATGGTTTGCAAGTCAAAATATATGTCTAAGAAAATAATTAGCTGCATAAGACATACTTTACCACACGTACATTTGCATAAATACATATAGCCTGCACAGTCCTCATTTGTCTGCTCAGTAATATGAAAAGGGCTTTGAAGCAAATATAAGCTCCTAAGCACCTTAAAAAGTTTCATCTTCGCAAAAGATACATTGAGCTAGCTGATTTTCCAAATTAAATTTGTCTTAAGAAGTTATAACAGTTAAAACCAAAACATGAGGAATCTGTTTTCAAGGGGGTGAGAAATCAAGGAAAAACATTCACTTATGTCTCAGCATCTGTACCCCACACCAATTTTAACAAGGAGCTATCAGTGCTATAAGTCAAGCATAATATGCTGATCTAGATCTATACGTTTAGCAGTTGTTAGTAGGTAATGACAAAAAAAAACATACTAAAACATTTGAAATAAGTATTGTCTGGAGATTCAGACAAAGGTCTTCTGTATACATGAAAATTACATAAACCTCATGAATATTTTCATTCTGAGCATGCTCACACTATTAGCTGCACAGTTTTACATATGAAACCATTTTTAAGAATTCAGGATGAGTACAGGTTGGTCCTTCCTGGTGATTATTCAGTTAGACCAATGAATTATTCAAGATGAAAATATTTGCCAGACTTTTAATGTCCATTTCTGAAAGAGGAAATATGTATAGCTGACAGTTTAAAGGAGACTTTTTATCTGTTTTTTTTCTTTTATTTGTCATGCTAAAAGATGAACATAAGCTTTCTTTACAGAGGTGGCCTTTAGAAAAACATGTTCAATGAGTTGGTGTGGCCAGATAAAAATATGATTAGAGAATGCCTGGGCCAAAGAATTTAACTAATATGAGGGCAGTGGCAGCTTGAACTTCCTGCAGTAGTGTTACAATGCTGCTATTACAAGAACCTACATGAGTCCACAGAGTGAAATTGTCTGACAAGAAAGTTCCAGAAACCTTTGTTAGGTATTAAAATATGATAAACCAGTCTTACACAGAACACCACAGTATATCTTAAATTCTCACACTGTGTGTAAGGACTTGGTGACAAGCAGCACAGAAGATGCTGAGCCCAAAGAATAATTCTAGTTTCTTCAGGTTGTTTCAGTTTAACTCCAAGATGATCAAAGTTCACTCCTTCAGTTACAATAGATAACCTGATATCTACTCAGTTTGTTAACGTATGTTCTCCATAGCAGTACTGCAGGGTACAGTGAGAGAACCAGTCAAACTCTTAAAAGGTGAGGAAATGTTTTCTCAGGCAGGTAATCAGAGAGCCGTTAGACTGTTTGACTGGAAATAAACCTGCATTGTTTATTTTAGCATGCACTGCATCACTCTGACTCAAGTGGCACAGGCAGTACACACTTGAGAGAGTTAACTCATAAAAAGCATTAGAAACATATGTGGTTTCAGCACTGAGCTGATCATTGTCCTCCCATTACTGTGCATAACTGATGAGTAGACATGAATAAATGGGTGCTGGTCTCATACTTTTTATGGGTAGCCATGGTGGTAAAAGAAATGCAGCACACTATAAACTTTACTGCTGGTTCTGCTACAATTGTAGGATGCATTTTACTTGGACAGGAAAAAAGGAGACATGCACTCTATTATTTGTACAAGGATGCTACACCAACTGTGACCTCATACATGGTTCATTTATTTCTGGGGGATGTAGTGCTGTTTTTGTATGTAAGAATTACCTCCAGCTCCAAACCACAACTGGAACCAGTGAAAAACCTTCAAAGCAACTGGTAAAATCCAAAAAGCTTTATTGTACCACACACCGGTTGAGCGCTTTCTTCCCTACTGAAGAGACTTCATCAGAACAGTTTCAGTTTTACAACACAGCATTTTTTATGTAAAGAAGCACCCAATTAACCAATTAATTATACTAAACACTTACATAAAAAACTACAATGACATAAAAACAAGATGCATATAACAATTGTGTGTATACAACAGTTCAAAACATTACACAGCAATTACATATCAGATAAATTAACGTTCACTATAAAAACTTTAAAAATATTCACTCAAATGTCTAAAACTAATTGTTACCCTAAAATATTTTTTAACTTCAAAAGACATGCCATATTCACATTTTCATTAATACCAGATGTCTGGGTGGCATTCAGCCTTAACTGCCACCTTAACTCACATATATCTAAATGTACATCCAGTATTCTACCCTGAGGGTCCTTAACCAACTGTTGCAGTACAGAAAACTTAAAAATGTGGTCCTTATTCTCAGATATATGCCTAGTCAAGGCGTTAATCATTTTGTTGTTTCTTATATCCAATAAATGTTCCTTAAACCTGCCATAAATCATCTACAGGTTTTGCCCACATAAAAAGCAGGGCATGACTGGCATCTAGCCACATATACCACATTCTTACTGCAACAGTTAAAGTGCCCTGCAATGTGTATATTCAGTCCATTTAGCCTCAAATACTCTGGGGTCTCTCCTATATTCATACAACAATTCCCCATTCCACATTTAAAATTCCCCAATTTTCTGCTAGAAATAACCAGTGAATTCTTTCCCTGAGAAAGAATTTGCTTGGCTGCTTTCATTACTTTGCCATTTTCGGCACTATAGTGCGATCTCAAGTTGGTATATTTAATTAGGGGGGTGTGGGGGGCACAGCCCCCCACAATATGTACTGTTTTAAAGGTTTTTTTTTTTTTTTTTGGAACAGCATTTTTTTTCCATTGGAAACAAATTGCTGTTCTGAGGTTTCGATATTGTAAGCTTTTGCTTACATGGGTTCAATTATTTATCGTTCACTTTTGTAAGCATGCAATAATATAATATAGACCCGCTT
Source organism: Protopterus annectens (assembly GCF_019279795.1). NCBI lineage: Eukaryota > Metazoa > Chordata > Ceratodontiformes > Protopteridae > Protopterus > Protopterus annectens. Next base: position 457,729,803 of record NC_056749.1, read on the forward strand.
AAGAGCATATGAAAATACACCGTTTCTTTTGGTAATTTATCTAAGAACCACTTAGAGTGCATTGTTAGCTATTATAGGAGTAACATTTATGGGAAAACAGTTAATGTTTTAATTTTGTAAAATCTTTATTTGCAGCCTGAAGTCTCAAAAGGTTGATTGATTATAGAAAAGTGACACATTCCTCACTGAAGTGGGAAACTGGACAATGGCGAAGGATCTATAAATCATTAGCAGTAACTTATGCCAGTACATGACAAGGGACAACATACCTCTCAACCTCTTAGGGCAGGAAATCTGGAAAATGCCATAAATGATGGGGGGTACCAAGGCCCAAAAAATAGGGACAATTTTTTTAAATAATGCTCTTTCGAACTTAGAAAGTTGATGGAATAACAGGTTTAGCATTAGCATGAATTTTCTAACCATTACAAAGTGTGAATTTCAAATGCATGTCATTATTTTCTGACTTCCTCAATGATTTGCCAGAAAAAAACACAATTTTATTGAGAAACAGACCAAAAATAAGAGGCAAAAATCTGGACATTTTGCAAAAATCTGTACAGTTGATAGGTATGGGGGACAACATAAGCTGATCTAAAACTGGACAAGGCATAATTAGTACTTAAGGAAGGCCAACTTAGTGGAATTTGAAGGGATAATATCCTTCTATGCAATGGAATATTGTCCAAAGAAAGCCAATACATCCACAGTCTGTGAGCCCAAGCTACTATCTGCCCCCTGCTACAAATAGAGAGATGGTCTGATTTGTTATCTTAAGCAGAACTGCTATTAACTAAGCAAAGGATTAGGGGGAGATGATGTAAAAATGCTATATTGTATTATTGTGACTCACCATATCCTGTCAATAATGTAAACTTCTATTTCTGAAGTAACATAGTCGTATGCAGAACTTAGCTGCTTAACATAGCTGCCATGGTCTAATTGAATTTGCAGATGTCCATGTTTAATATACAATCCACAAGGTACTCCTATTAAAGCAAATAGATCTATTCATAATCACTTATTTTTGCAAAGTATAGGCCTGCTGTTATGAGTGACTTACAATACATTATGAAAATTATCAGTTTCCATATAAGCATAATATCACCAGGGTTGTGCTGAGGATGGTACCTCGAACCATTGCTTGGTGGAACCAATCCAGCCCCTCCTCATAAAGGATTATAGAAAATAAATCTTGATGTCAATATTGACAAATAAAGCCTCTTTTGAAAATGTAATTCCAGAGATGGTCTTGAGAAAATACCAGGAGTCTTTAAGTAAGTGTTGTTTGTCCTCAGGGAATGACTTGAGTTTGTAGTCTAGAAATTTGGCCAGAGGTTCTGTTTTGGGCCCTGTGGGTGCCACAGTGTGTCTTAGGGGAGTGTCAGTGACTGATTTATGGATCTTCGAAATCCCGAAGATCTTTGGGATTCTTGGTTTGTTGAACACTAGAAACTCCCTCAGGGTCAAAGGTACAAAAAATATCCTCCAGTAATAGATCATTGGCATGGTATGCAATGTTAATTTCATTGTGAGATACTTCAATGAAAAATCATCCATTATGCAGCTAGTACAACATATTGGAGGAATAAAGGTATTTGTCCATTATGACCACCCCCCCCACCCACTGTCAAAGGAAAAACAACTTCAAAAAGATCAACACATGGCAGGTTCAGGTTAAGGCACTTTAATCATGCAGCAAGGAGACAAAAACGTGCTAATACAGAGTTTGTCTAACTAGAATCAGGAAGTGAAGCTATTCTTATACATTTCTTACAAGACATTGCCTACCAAGCTGACGTAATAAATCACAAGTTCTTTCAATATTATTTCATAGCAGCTGTTTGTCCATGATTTTCTGCTGGCATATCAAGTTTACAGAAAAAAACTTCCTAAGAAAAACAACGTGGCCTTGATGACCACCGGTCAGATACAACTTCTTACTATGCAATGTTACCATTCAAGGTACTATGGCTAATTCGAGCACAAAGCATGTACAGATTATAGTTCATTTCTTCAAGCAGTCTTTGTTTGATGTATCTTTCTTTTCTGCAGCTGTGCATGTTCTCATAACATGAACAGAGCTGATTGTTCAAGTTCAATGACATTATAGAAAACAGTATTGTTCTATTCATTCATTTTCCTGACCTAGCAGATAATCACCTGCTTTTCAGTAAATTTCCAAAAGGCATAAACATGAATTTTGCTGTGCTAGCAAATACTAGGTCAGAGAGCATCTTGCAATTTCAGAAAGCATACTGCAGTTTGAAAAGCATCTTGTAATTTCATACAGAATTAAGCTGTACATAAAATAGAATGAAATGTGTTAACCCTTTTAGCTTCTAATAAGCACTAAACATACATTAATACATATTTTTCTAACATTTCCCCCTGTTAATACTTTTTATTCTATTTTCAAAAGCATAAACAGTTGCTTCTTCTCCTAACCTCTTTCTGTTCAGAATTTGCAGTTAAGAGAGTCATTTACTTTAAACTTATGAAAGTGTTTCATTTTTCAACAGTTCTTCAATTTCAGTACTTTGATACAAAGTTTCAGAAACTGACATGTCTATAAAATCTTTGATTAACCTTTTCATGCAGGGAATACCACAACAAACATACTCCTAATAGGAGTAATCCCACACAAATGGCAATCAGGATGTTCATTAGGATGCTACCCCACCCCCCCAAACAAATTCTGGAAAAAAATCCGTCAGTGGGTTTGGGTCTGGTTTGATCATGGCCGACACTTGCTGAATCACCTCAAGATGGTCGTTTATCTCATGCTGGTTGTCAGGAATATATGAACAGCACTCCTCTTTTATTAAAGCACACGTACCACCTTTCACCACTAGGGTGAAGTCGAGAGCCATGCGGTTTTGAAGCACCACAGTTCTCATAGCGTTCAGTTCATCAGTCACCAATTCGAGAGCAGAAAAAGTTGCATTACTCATTACTTCAAGATGTTTGGACAGTTTTCTCAGCTCCCAAATCGATTTTACTGTGCCATATGTAGGGGCTATACCTGCCCACGATATAATAGTGTCACTCAAGTCCATGTGTGTCAATTTATCTTTGTTTCTTACGGAGTTATGGTTTCTCCAGCCTGCTTCGATTCATCCCATTGGATTCTCAGGTATCTTGATTGGATTTCCAGGTTTCTTGGTGACCTCTCTGACATTTCAAATTCTTCCCTGAGGCAAAACTGCAGTGTGTCATATGGCTGGAACCAGGTAACCCAAAAAACAACTGCCGGACCAATTCTCAGGTAACCATTTGTATGCCTTTTTCCCACACACAAAATAACAATTCTCTACTATAGTATTAATATATACTTGCCCTGCATGAAACATTTTCTTATCAATGATAGATAGTTGTTTAAAAAGAACAGGATTACGTTGTACTTTATCAACCGTTTTGTGCATTAGTTCAAAATATGAGTCATAGTTTGTATCACAAATAAAAACTGCATTATTAGCTTTGATATAACATTTGTAAGGAACAGTCACATTACAATTGCTCCAATCCACCTGTACAGTATCATTTTTGTAAAAACATACAATTCCCTTTTGTGTAACAGGCAGGTATAATGCTATTTTGTCTTGTGATTTCACAGTTGTAGTATCAAAAATCAAATTTTCCCAGGTCTCATTGACCCCTAGGGGGACAGCAGTCATTAATAATCCCCCATATGCTGTTGGTATAGCTGTGTAGATCCAGCAATTCAAAACATTAAAAGTTTCAGCATACACATATTTAATTGCTTGGTAAGTGTTAAAGTTCGGATGCCAGTCTATAAGTAACGAATCTCGTTTATTCAGTTCAGCTCGTGTGGCTGGAAAAAGGAAAGGCCACAACAAAAAAATTGATGTCATCAGTATGGCCAACAGAATGATCATGCAATACTTCTGAAGTTGCTCTACATTTCTATTTGCTCCGTATCTGGTCATTTTGTTCTTGTGTAACAGTAACAAGTTTTTTGTCCAGTTCAAAGTTTTTAACCAATTTACAGTGTGTCAGATGAATCCAGGACGCTCGCTCTGCGATCTTGACTGCAGTGGGTGTTGACAGTAGCACTTGGTATGGCCCTTCCCACTTCAGTGAGGTACAATTCTTCTTCTTAATGACTTTCACCCAGACCCACATGCCTGGGACTACTGCTGCTTCCGATGGTCTGGTTTGTCCTTTATCTGAAACAGAATTTAACTGCAAAAGTTGTTTATTACTTAAAAGTCATCTCATGTATTCTGCAAGTGAACTGTCAGCCTCTTGGTCTGCAGGCATGAGAGGTTTCCACTGAGGTATATAATATGCCCTCCCAAACAGTATTTCAAAAGGAGTTAACCCCTTTGCATTTGGAACAGTTCTCATGCTCAACAGTGCCAGAGGCAGGCAGTGCACCCAGTTCTTTTGTGTCTCACTAATTAATTTCCTAAGTTTGTTTTTCAAAACCTCATTATGCCTCTCTACTAATCCTACGGATTGAGGGTGGTATGCACAATGGTTCTTTAAGGAAATTCCGAAATATCAGCTCAACTGTTGTATAGTTTGATTTACAAAGTGTGTGCCATTGTCACTGTAGATCTTTTCCGGTATGCCAAATCTAGGAATAATTTCTTTAACAAGGACTTTTGCAACAGTAGCTGCATCTGGATTTTTGGTCGGAAAAGCTTCCACCCATTTGGAAAACATATCTATAATGACAAGACAATACTTCTTATTTTCGCATTTGTTTAGCTCTATGAAATCCATACAGATAGTATGGAATGGGTACGGTGGTGTTGGGAAACTCCCTTGCTTAGGCTTCAATGCCCCTTGTGCATGATGCTTGTTACAAACATGGCATGCTGCACAATAATTTTTTGTGTAGTTTGTAAATCCATATGCAGTGAACACTCGGTTCACTAACTGTACCACCCCCCCGGTTGAGACATGGCACTGCCCATGGCTCAACAAAGCTGCATATCTAAACAAGTTAGACGGCAAAATTGGTTTTCCTTCTTTGGAGATGTACAGCCCTTTCTCAAGAATTGCTCCTCTTTTTATCCATTTCTGTTTTTCTATTTTCGTAGTAAGTGTCTGCATTGTTTTCAACATTTCTAAATCTAAAATCTCGGAAGGTTGTAATTCCTCACTCAAAAGAAATACTTCTGAGGCCGAAGCTGCCTGCTTTGCAGCTGTATCAGCTCTCGCATTACCTTTTGAAATCCTATCATGTTGCTTGGTATGAGCTACACATTTACAAATAGCTACTTTCTGAGGTAACTGAATGGATTCTAACAAATCTAAAATAAATTGCTCATGATTAATCGGTTTACCAGTAGATGTTATCATTCCTCTATTTTTCCACTGTTGTGCAAAAACATGCACAGTAGAAAAAGCGCACTGGCTGTCAGTAAAAATGTTTACACATTTACCCTTTGCCAAGGTACATGCCCTTGTCAAGGCAATCAATTCTGCTGCTTCTGCAGATAAGTTGTGTGGTAAAGACTTTGCTTCTAAAATCTCAGTATCAGAAACTACTGCATACCCCACTAGGTTCTGTCCTGTAGGACCCCTCCTGCATGAGCCGTCCATGTAATATGTCACCTCAGCATCATCCAAGGGAACATCCGTTAGATCTTTTCTAGGCAGTGTCTTTTTCTCAATCTCCTGCAGGCAGCTGTGTGGTGTGCCATCCGCAGGGGTCGGGAGTAAGGTAGATGGATTTAAAGTTGTACATCGTTCAATTGTCATATGAGGTTGGCTTAAGAGTATAGTCATACAGGAAAGATGTCTAGCAGGAGAAAGATATGCTACTTTTTCTTGCAGTAAAATAATCGCAACTGCATGAGGCAACCTCAGTGTGAGAGGGTGGAACAACACTACTGAGGCTGAAGCCTGTACTGCCATTGCAGCTGCAACTACTGCTTGTACACAGTGGGGCAGGGATCTTGCCACTGGGTCCAGCTGTGATGAATAGTAAGCTATGGGATGTTGCTTATCCCCATGTTGCTGTGTTAACACTGATGTCATGTAACCTTGCTTACAATCTACAGTTTGGAAAAAACGTTTATGATAGTTTGGTAATCCTAAATATAATGAGGATGCTATCAATTGTTTCAGTTTGCAGAAAGCTGATTCTGCTTCTGGTGTCCATTTTAATAAATCTTGTACTGCCATAGGCTTCTTGTATATCAAGTTGGTCAGTGGAGCAGACTCCAAGGCATAGTTTGGAATCCAACTCCGACAGAAATTAGTCGTGCCCAGGAAGGACATCATTTCCTTCTTGGTAGTCGGTTTGGGTGCTTGTAAAATTGCTATTTTCCTATCTTCATCTAATGTTCTGCCTTCTTTGGATATTACATATTCCAGGTATTTAACCTGTTTTCTCCAAAGCTGCAATTTGTTTTTGTTTACTTTATGTCCTTGAGTGGCTAGAAATTGTAGTAATGCTATAGTATCTTCTCAGCATTCTTGCTGGGTGGGGGCTGCCAGCAGGATGTCGTCTACATAAAGTAAAATTTGGCTGCCTCTTGGTGGGCTAAATCCCGCCAAGTTGCTTGCCATCTCTTGTGCAAATATTGTTGGACTTTCACAATACCCCTGTGGTAGTCGCGTATATGTATACCTTTTCCCCTGAAATGTGAATGCAAACCAATGTTGGCTGTCAGGGTTTATCGGTATCAAAAAGAACGCATTGCTAATATCTGCCACAGAAAAATACTTCTGTTGAGGCTTCAAATCATTCAATAGGGTGTGTGGATCTGGCACCGTAGGTGCTCTAGGTGTTACTGCATCATTTACAGCTTGTAAGTCTTGGACCATACGTCATTCTCCATTTGCTTTCCTGACAGGAAATAAGGGTGTGTTACATGGTGAATCGGGAGATTCTACCAGTACTCCTTCCTTAAGTAAGGCTGCTATTATAGGTTTGATTCCTATTTCTGCATCCTTTCTTAAGGGATACTGTCTTTGTTGAGGTCTGAATGCTGATTTTGGCATAATAGTAACTGGTCCTGCTGTACGAATTAGTCCTACATCTGATTTCTCTGTTGACCAGAGAGTTTCTGGTATGCTCCATAAGGCATTTTCTTCCTCTTCTAGTAAGAGTGCTAATCAGCTGTCCTTGCTAGACTGCAAGTGTATAGCTGGGTGTGTCTGTGTTATCCAATTTAACCTCTGCTTCTGTACTCCCTGTTCTGACAATTCTAACTCCGTTTCTTTTTCCCACTTTGTGACTTTTTCTCCTAGGTCTGCCCATTTCACATTCTTGTCCTTAGTTAAACTAGCATGTGGTAATCAATTAGATTTATAGAGTGCAAAGAATTCTTGGGGCAATGAACAGCTAACTACACTGTTCCCTTCTGTGTCCCAGTATAGATTACGTAATACTAATCTGTTTGCGTGGTTTTTAAACATTTCTTGCTCATATTCCTTATCAGGTCCTGGTGCGCTACAATAATACAGAGTGCAGTGCAACAAATGTTGTTTATCAGTGTCAAGGGAGGGGGACTTACTGATGGTTACATTCATCAGTTCTTCGGTTACTGCCCCTGGACCAGTCGTGACTAAGTCCTGGCTGTACCAATAAAATGTTTCACCCTCCGGTCGCACCACAAAAGTATCCATTTATCGCTGTGCTTCCATACCCTGCATAGTCGGAACTACTGCTATGTCAGATATCTGCATAAGATCTCTGTCCAAAAGGTTTACTGGGCATTTTGCAGAAACAACAATTTTGCTTTTCTGGGTCATCCCTGAAACAGGGTCAGTTATTGCTATATTATGGGAGAGTGGCTCCCAATACAGCTGTCCATTAGCTGCTTTCACTAATATGTAATCAAATGATTCTGAATTTTCTGGTAGTTTGGAAGGATGTATCAGGGTTAGTGAAGCCCCCGAGTCACACAGGAATTTAACTTCCCTCCCCTCTACCAGAAGTGTAACTTCCAGTTTCGTGTCTGCTAAATAGAGCTCTAGGCTCAATAATGCTAAGTCCAAAATTTCACTTTCTTCACCATCTGTGATTTCTTGTACTTCCTCTATTTTTTCTGTCACATCCTCTACTCCTTCTATCACATTTGCATTTGTTATTTCTCGGTTACTCCTGTCTAGTGATTCTTGGCTATCATATAGTCAGTCCTCACCCTCCTTATCTTCCATGGCTACCTTCTTGTTTTGTTTGCAATCCCTTGCTAAATGTCCCTTCTTTCCGCACTTAAAACATTCACCCTTTTTCTTTCTCTCTTCAAACTCTTCTGATCGTTTATCAGATTGTTTGTTTCCTTGGGCATTTCTCTTGCCCTTTTTTCCAGACTGTACTACATAAACTTCTGCTCCATCTTCTACAGAAAATACTTGGGCTTTCTTTTTCTTTTTACTGTTAAAATGCCTTTTGGCATGTCTAGCATATTCAAATAGTGACTGTAATCTACTTGTACGATGGTCTACCATGTGCTTTGTAATAAAGCTGCTTATAGGCAAAATACTGCCTTTCAAAAATGCATTCTTTAGTTGCTGCTCATACGGGGAATCATGTGTTTGGTATTCAGGTACCTGCATTCCATAATGGTTATTAAAACACTCTAATAATCTAGCATAATATCTAGCAACAGTTTCACCTTCCTGTTGAACGCATTGATTAATACAAGTCCAGTCTGCCCTAGGTTTCCACTTCTCAGAAATTCGGTCTGTTAGACCTTTCACTCTGTTATCCAGTTCTGCGTTACTATGTGGGAGTGGCTTGTGTTCTGCGTCACGGGGATTCCAGTTGCCACTGATCATGTGCCAATCTGGACCTACGATTTGTCTGACTACTTTTTCTACTTCTTCTCCATTTAAATGATAACTTAACCTCATGCCCTGTAAGTCTTCCAAGAATTTTCTAAAATTAACTTTTGGATGGGGAATTCCCTCTGTGGCTTTCCGGATGTCTTCCGGTGTCCACGGTCTATATACTAGGAGAGTCTGGTCCTGTCCTACCTGTCCTGCCTGTGGATTTGATACTTCTATGAGTGGACATATCTCTTCTTCACTCATAGCTCGTGAATTTTTATTCATTTGATATAATTCAGTATCCTCTCTTAAGTTACGTGTTCGAGACCTAGTCTCGATGGGATCTCTGACATACGATCTTGGCTTCGCGGTAACAGCCAGGTATAGCGGGGGTGGCATAGCTTGTCCACCCACTTCATATTCTTGTGAGGGAAGCGGAGGGGCGGAGGGGCTGATGCTATTACCAAATTATTGTCTTCTTTATCTAGAAACATAGCTTTTGAATTATTACTTTTTTGTTCCCACGGTTTGCTTCCTCAATCCACCTGTGTGCCTGAGGAATGCCTAATTGTCATTGCTTTTTTACCTGACCTTTTGTGTCAGTTTTATGCTGTTTGATAAGTTTAATAAGTGAAGATTTTTCTAATTTGCTATCAAATTCATATTTATTAACCCATTTTGCATAGTATCTAACATTGTCGGCACGTTGTAATTGCATATATTTTGCATCTTTGGTTAGCAGTGGGTCTTGGGAACTTTTTGTGCACTTATTACCCATATTGTTTTAACTGTTAAAAAATGTTACGTAACCCTTCTTATTTTCACGTGGTACCACGATTTTCTGTTTCACAGTTTATCTAGAATAACTGTCTTACCTATTCTGTTTCCCTGATCTATGACAAGACTGCAATCTTTCTGTTCCTGACTTGTACAAAACAAATCTCCTGACAGATGATTCAAATCAAGTCCCTGATCTAAAACAGAAAAAAGGTAAATCTCACCTTACCTGAGCCTCCGTGATTGACCGTCTCTGGTTCGTGTGATAACTCGTCCACCAGTCGCAGATCAGAACAGTGGCTGGCCTCTTTTGAATGACAATTCAGTCGGAGGTCTTTCAGAGCAGAAGAACCGATGTGGTTTCTTCCCCGTACGGTTTCATGCCACCTGGCCCATCTGACCTGAGACAAAGTGAGAGTTTCCAGTCCGAAGGACCAATCTGTCGAAGGAAAAACAACTTCAAAAAGATCAACACATGGCGGGTTCAGTTTAAGGTATTTTAATCTTGCAGCAAGGAGACAAAAACGTGCTAATACAGAGTTTGTCTAACTAGAATCAGGAAGTGAAGCTATTCTTATACATTTCTTACAAGACATTGCCTACCAAGCTGACGTAATAAATCACAAGTTCTTTCAATATTATTTCATAGCAGCTGTTTGTCCATGATTTTCTGCTGGCATATCAAGTTTACAGAAAAAAACTTCCTAAGAAAAACAACGTGGCCTTGATGACCACCGGTCAGATACAACTTCTCACAATGCAATGTTACCATTCAAGGTACTATGGCTAATTTGAGCACAAAGCAAGTACAGATTATTGTTCATTTCTTCAAGCAGTCTTTGTTTGATGTATCTTTCTTTTCTGCAGCTGTGCATGTTCTCATAACATGAACAGAGCTGATTGTTCAAGTTCAATGACATTATAGAAAACAGTATTGTTCTATTCATTCATTTTCCTGACCTAGCAGATAATCACCTGCTTTTCAGTAAATTTCCAAAAGGCATAAACATGAATTTTGCTGTGCTAGCAAATACTAGGTCAGAGAGCATCTTGCAATTTCAGAAAGCATACTGCAGTTTGAAAAGCATCTTGTAATTTCATACAGAATTAAGCTGTACATAAAATAGAATGAAATGTGTTAACCCTTTTAGCTTCTAATAAGCACTAAACATATACATTAATACATATTTTTCTAACACCCACCCTTATCTAGTTTCATAATACGTAAGTTCTTGTCACAGGCCAATACAAAACTCTTTCTCCTCATTAGTCAGGTTATAAAACTTAGATCTGATTTGCAAAACAGGCTTATTAGCTACTAAATAATTGATGCCTTTGGGGTGATGGCATTTAGTAAAATTTCAATCCTTGACTCCTAACCAGTAAACACTTATTTAAGAAATTATGTGAGGGACGTATGAGGGAATGGTGCAACAAAAATAGAAAACCTAATTGCCTGTCATAATACTGCAAGGTCAATGACATTTCCAATTTTTAATACCTTTACATGAACATTTTATGACAGAATACTTTTTATGGCATCCACCAACTTATTTTTGCTTAGTTTTATGAAAGCTTTTAAACAATTTTTTACTTTTAAATTATTTGAAGAAATATTCATTGACATATATTTATTTTATGCAACATATTTCATGCAAGTATAGTCTCTGCAAGAATTTTTTAAGTGTGCATTTTTAGCGTTATTTTTAAGTGTGTATTTACAAGTGTGTGTTCCTTTAAATGCTACTGGACTAGGCATGTTGCCTCTCTCTGCAGTTTTAAAAAGGAAGGAAGTTACTTTTTTTTTTACAGTTTCTGATGAATTTCCTGTGTTTTGGAACAAAAGCACTAAAACTGTGGTGAATAAACGTTTATTTGTCTGGGACTATTGGTGTGGCGTTTTTATTATTTCTGTGTAGGAGGTTGTCCATCATGTTTTATGATGCTTTGTGCTTTTTATGTATATATTAGTTTTTCATGGGTTAAAGCTGCTATTGAAAAGTTGATCGGATGAAGTCCAGTTGATGGACAAAAAGCACTTATCATAAACTAAAGCTGAGTTATTGCGGTAACTATGCCTATTTTTGTTTTTCTTCAGACCAATCATAGAAGAGGAATTTACATCTGAAGTTTTGGACTGTTATTGCTGTTACTTAATATTGTGTTTTTTTTTATTTTTCATTTTCCACAAATAAGGAAGAGAAGCCAGTCCTCTAACTTAATGTTGGGGACAGCTATCTACTCACATCTCAGTTAAAGTATTCCATTCAAAGACATGATAATGAAACACTAATCAGATATTGCCCATGCAATTTTATCATGTCTCCAGATTGCATTCTACCACATTGTGCAACTGGGCACTGTAGCATTGCTGAAATAGTACTAATGGAGATATTTTTTATGAATTATAGCCACTGGGTGGCATTACAATGAAATGAAGCAAATAAATATATTTTTCATTTTGTGTGTAACTCTTCTTCCATGTTATTTGTTTTTTTAGATATTTGTAGTCTAATGTAAATACAGTTTTTCACAGTTATAATTATTGAATTCACTGATTACAGGAGTTCAATTTTTGCCAAAAGTTAGCAGTCACAATCTAAGATAATTTCACATCAGTTTCACATAAAATCACTAAAGTTTCTTTAAGTCTAAATGTGCAGGAGCATTTTCAGTACCATATACTCTGCTTGAAAGTGCCTTGATACAGAATCAGTTATGTCTCCTACAAGACACCCTGATATAGCAGTGTCACTGTCAGAACCACACCATACCTAACAGTTAAGCTGAAAAGTATTGTCAGAACTCACTTCATCTGTTTCTAACTCATTTTCTTTTTAACTGTTACTAGAATGTTGAACCTCCTAGGATAACAGTTCCACACACTGCAGTCTTAGAGTTTACTATAATACTTTACAGGATCACAGGAGGTTACTAGGTTATCGACTCACAGGTCATTTTAAGCCCAGCCATTTCAACCCAATGTAATACCGTAGAGGTACTAGTCAATTACCAAGATTGCATTTAGTGATGATTGGCCATGTCCAGGAGTGTTGTGGGTGCTATCCCTGGTAAGAATATATGGTGCCCTAGCTACTCATCCAGGTTCCTGTTGAACAGTGTCATAGAGGTGCTCTTTTTCACATTAATTGGTAGCCTGTTCCAAAGTCGCTGGAAGATAAAACTGTCCCTCCAGAATGTCCTCTTTAAGTTGCAGGCCATATTTAAGCCCATGGAATGGGTAGCCCTAGACCCATTTGATTTATGGTTATGCAATAAGTTCATTAGGTTTGGGTCTTGGGTTGCTCTGTCGGCCAGGCATAAGTCTCCCCTAAGAAGTCTATACAATATGGAGTTTAGTGACACAGATTTTAGTTTGTCTGTGTAAGGCATATGCTGGAGGCCCTTGATCATCTTTGTTAGAAACCTCTGAGGTCTCTGTAAATGTTGTAGATGCTTAGTATGGTACATACCGAATGGGGCATTATAACATCAATTATGGGCTGGATAAGTGCCGAGTATGTGGGAGGTCATAACTTCTTTTGCTCTTAAGGTAATGCCTTTACTAATCAAGTGAGCTATGTGGAAATTTTTCCTTACAATGATAGACACATGGTGGTCAAAGTTAAGGTTGCGGTCAACCTGTGATCCCAGGTTCATTACCACTTCATGGGTAATTAGGGTATTGTTATTTATTTGCTAGTGTGAGGGGACATCGTGCATAAGGAAATGGTGAAGCATTTCACTGCATTCAGTTCAAGACTGTGGCTAATACACCAGTTGCTCTGTGAGACCATCCTGGAGTATACTGACATCATTTGGAATTCCATGACTGCACCTAGTTTGCAGTCATCTGCAAACTTGGTCAGCCACAAACTTTTAGTTTTGACCTGAACTTCTGAGTAGTATATACCAAACAGTAGGGGGCTCAGGACTGACCCCTGTTGCACCCCACTGGTAGCAGGTCTACTGGTTGATGTGGAGTCACCCACTTTGATAGTGTGTGTCCGCTTTGTGAGCCAGTTGCCAACCCATCTTACAACAAAGGGGTTTACATTCAGTTTGCTAAGTTTATCGGTAATGCCTGAATGTGGGATTGTGTTGAAAGACTTTGCCAAGTCAAGGTATACTGTGTGCACAAATTTGCCCTCATCAGTGGCCTTGGTTACACTTTCAAAGAAATCCACCAGATTTAACAGGCAGGATCTGCCCTTCATGAAGCTGAGTTGGGTAGGGTTCAGGATTTGGAGATTACCAATGTCTTTATTTATGAGGTCCATAATGATATGTTCCATGGCCTTACAGATGGCTTATGGGTCTGTAATTCTCCAGGTCTGTTACTAGGCCACCTTTGGGGAGGGGAATAACTGCAGTTCTCTATTCTATAAGAACAAAGCCCTGTGGTTAGGCTATGATTCAAAAGGGTACTTAGTGGTGGTGCTAGTTAATGTTTTAGCATGTTTAGAAGTCAGCCTAGGATATAATATGGTCCCATTGAGGCTGTGTTCTTTGCCTTGGACAGGGGTTTGAGGACCTGCTATTCAGATATATAAGATGGGGGGTTAGAGGGAAGGTTTGTTGTAAGTTAGGAGGGGATAAGGGAGTAAATTTTTTGCCAAACCTATCTGCTAGCAGGTTTGCTATTTCTGTGGGGTCAGTGTGTGTGTGATACTGTTGGCCACCAGTTCTGCACATGTTTGGGTCCTACCATTTAGGTTACGTACATAGCTGTAAAAGGCCTAATGGTTATCCTAGGCAGTACTTGCTAGGTTTCTCTCAAAGGCGTTCTTGGATGATTTGACAAGTTGTCTTATTTACCTGTTAAGGCAGAGGAGGGTGCTTTTCCATTGTTGGGTCCTTGTCTTTGTTTTCTTGGACAGCAACTTTTCACATTTATTTTAGATTTTGTTGATGCTGGAAGTCCACCAAGGCAACTTGATTTTACTTGGGACTCGGAATTTGATTCCATCTGGTACGGCCAAGTTTATACACTTATGCAAGTGATTGCACAGGGCTTTAGTGTAAGCTTCAGCATAGTTACCACTTTCAGCTTGGGGTGGGGTTTGTAATGCATTTATGCATTCACCTAGGAGGGTCTAGTTTGCCTTGGTGAAGTTTTTTTGTCTGATTTCACCATTTGTGAGTTCTGCTGTTAGTGTCAGTTCAAAGGTAACAGATTTTTAGTCAGTTTTAACTAATAAGGGTCCAACAGTTGCAGCAGTACACCTCTTTGACATGTTGGCAAGGACCAGATCTAGAATGTGTGTTCCTGTTGGGGTATGGAAAATTTGCTCCAGGGCATTTGAATTCACAAAGTCAATGAACTTTTGTGCTGGCGGGTTTGGGCTAGAGTAGGTTTCCCAGTTGATGATGGGATAATTGAAATCCCCCATAACAAATGTGTTTGGTAAAATTTGGATTGTCTTCAGTTTGATTAAGTAAGCTTTATGGGTGTTGTGACCCATGGAGGGGGATCTATAACTGACTAGGACTTCAGTGTGAGTCTTACCCACTGTAATCTGGACCTGGAGTAACTCCAATGAGTTGTCCAGTCTAACTAGATGTGAAGTAAATTAATTTCTAATATAGATTGAAACACCACCTCCTTTGGTTTTCACATGTTCCTTTTGCAGTCTAAAGGTGTGGAAGGCATTGTAGCCTTGCAGGGCCAGGGTACTCTTTGAGGCCTTAAGCCAGGTTTCTGTGATCCACAGACATCTACATTTTCTAGTGATAGAAATGCTTCCAGGGAGTGCAGTTTTTGGTTTAAGCTCCTAGCATTTAGCAACATGACCTTTATTAGCAAAAAAGCCGCCAAAATACATTGTTAAACAATTAATAAACCTATAAACTATCAAAGTAATAGCTCATAAAAACCACATGGTGGCAATATTTTGTAACTTAAGAAACATGTTCACGGTGTTTAAAAACAAATGCCTAACTAAAGTAAAACATCAAATCTAACCTTAATAAAAAAAATCAGTATAATTTCATATATACCTAATAAACAGTCATTATTATTCATACATTCCAAAATATTAAAATTGTGTAGATAGAATATACGAATACACAAATTATATGAATGCACATACTAAAATAAACATAAATAATCTTTGTTTATTCATGTGCATATGAAAAACAGAAAATCCATAAAAACTTTACTCAAATCCATCAAACTCAATGTAAAAAGGCTTAAACATTCAAAAGCAAGCATCAAGCCTATGTATTCACTAATATGGTAGCGGTCTATCAACTAAAAAAGGTTTTAAAGAAACCTTATCCTTCAGACAACTATTCCTGTCTGCTTGTAGCCTAATGAGCCATTTCATCTCTTGTTTTTCAGTGTAGTTCTTGTGATTCCCTTTTACTAGTTCTATGACTAAGAATCTAAACTTATGTGACATATCATTAGCAGGAATTAAATCAAAAGGTGCTTCAACAAAGTATTAGTTTAAGGGTGTGCACACTTATGAAACCAGCTTATTGTACATTTTTTATATTTTTCCCCTAACAGATTTGTTTGTTTTTCAATTGAATTGTACAGGTTATAGGTCACATTAAAGGTGGGAAAAGTTTTGAAATGATTTATTGTGGTCTCATTGTTTATATCACAAAAACCTAGCATCTAAACAGGGGTGTGTAAGCTTTTATATCCACTAATTAATAGTGAGGTTTTTTCCAGACAAGATAAAGAACTTGTGTTAAAAACTGCCTGGACAAACTCACCAGTTAAATTTCAAGGCAGTTTAATCAGATTTGATAATGATTTCTCTCAGCTGTGGTTTCTAAAAGAAGAAAAAATGCTTCCTTTGATAAAAGCATTAAAAAAGAAGTAACTCAAAAACACATTTTTTATTTCCAGCTAGGCTAGGCGTAAAAAACTTTGACTTGGTGGATCTGGCTACACAGTATTTATTAACTAACAACATATTAGGCCCAGTGAAAGCTATGGATTGGTCTAGTAGTTCTTTCAAAAGACTTCCTGAAAAGAATGGATGGAAAACTTTGGAACAGAAAAGAAAAAAATAAAGGACAAATAAAACTTTAATTTTGTCTGTTTCTAATTTAACCTGATGTTGCCTTCCTCTTAGAAGTCTTGATTTAAACACAGTGTAGAATGAATATTACCACTGAATTCCAAGCAAATTTATTCTTCAGAACATCAAGAAAAAAGGTAAACTAAAAACTTTTTTTAAACAAATATATTTCTTTTATAATTGTTTATAAAAGAAATATTTCTTTTATAATGACTGCAGTGGTGGTGCTGCAGTAGCATTGTCACCTCACAGCAAGATATTGTCCCGTTCGATTCTCAGTTAGAGCGTTTTCTGTGTGGAGACATGCGTGAATGGGCTTACCTTCGTTGAAGGTTGTGCACCAGGGCCGGCAACTCGGCACGTAAAAATCTACTGCCACTCATTAACTGACCGGAGTTCCGCTGTGGCGACCCCTAACCAAGAAAAGCCGAAAGACACAACATTTCTTTTATAATATATACTTACTATCTAGCAATACCAGAATTCCTACTCCTATGTGGTATGTAGCAATAAATATTGAAAGTTTTGATTAAGTTTATTTACTAAGAAACAAATGGGCGTGCCTTTGTTGAGGGTTGGGCATCGGGCTGGCAACTCAACAACATAAAAACCAGCTGCCAATCATTAGCGGACCGGATTTCCGCTGCGGCGACCCCTAACTGGGAAAAGCCGAAAGACAAACAAACAAACAACTAAGAAACATCCTCAGAATATATCTATTAATTTCACTGTTTTTTTAAACAAAAGTTCTACTAGCAACCATGCAGTGTGAATGATTTTATCTCTGGTAATCTACATAAGGCTAATTTATTTCATTATAAAGTTTATTTCCTTATTATTTTGTTAAAAGTATGATTTTCTTCACTATATAATTATTTTTTATAAAGCAATAAACTGAGTGGTTGCAGTGTGTTCAAAAATTGCTCTTAAGTTAACTGGGTTCCTAAACATTTAAAATTCTACTTGCATTGCCTGTGGTAGAACTGAAACCCTTATATCCCACTTGAGACAAACTTAAATAACTTCAGTTTGCCAATTTACAGCTTCTCTGATTCCCACCAAGCTCATGAGAGACTTCTGGTCTTATAATCCCTTTTAGAACAGTACTGTACAGTTATGATAAATTAGTTATATTTTATGTTGACAGCACAGTTGTTAGGATTTCAATTGACATTTGCTGGTGTATACATTTCAAAGTAACATTGCTTCTTTTTGATCATTATAAGATGATTAGAGCAATTCATCACTTAATTATAAAAAAATAACTTATTTTTTAAGATGTTTACTATTTTAGATATTATTGTCTAATAATAAGAGCTTATTAAACTGCACTGAAGTTCTTATGGTCTTGTTAGCTTGGATCTTTTTACACTGTGCTTGTATAGTTGGAATGCAAGATCAAAATGCTAAATTTAGCATCAAATATACTTTGTTCTATGCAAAAGCTTTGAGGTGAATATTTGTGGATATACAAGAGTTCATTTATTCCTTACAGGTTGTTCAAATTTATAACACACTGATAACTATATAGGACTTGGTTTCAATTCTCTTTTAAGATAGAAGAGTTAAAAGCTGATGATTTTGGAAGCTTATGTATATTTTAAGAAAATAATGATTACTTAAATTCTTAATAAGAGGGTTTTTGTCTTTATTCTGTTTAATGCCTCAATATTTTAACATTTTCAGTTTTATATTTTATAAATATTTTTACTACTCAACTTAAGTCAAATACACTGTAGTTTACTGGAAGCTGTACTGTCAAATATGCTGAATGATTTTAGTATTCTTTGCTATTTATCATATCACCATGCTTTTGCAGCTCATTTTATGTTCCTGTTAGACTTATTCAAGAAAAGTATATTATTTTCTTTCTTTTTTGCTTCGTGTACCTTTTCAAGTATTTAGGATATAAATGTTTACTTTCTTCTGTTAAAAATGTCTACTGATAAAAAATAAATATTGTAACTAATTATAAGAGTATTATAGTGGAGTCAATCTATGCTAAACTTACATTATATAGTGATATAATTGTCTTAATACATGTACTGTCTCTTAGATAGATAGGGCCTCAGATGCATATAGTAGGCACAGTTAGAGGAATTGCTTGAATGGTATTGCTAGCCAAGTATGGGGTTTTATACCTCATTGTTTTCGGTGCTGGGTTGATTAATCAGTACACTAGGTTTTTGAGTTTAAGTTACTACTGTTTAGTGTCTGCCAGAATTATTTATACTATTGTACGACATGAATATTTAGCATTTTCTCTAAACACGTATATAATTTTTCACAACTATAAATATTTAAGATTGTTCAGAATCCATAGCATAATATGAATATGAAGTGTTTATCTATTAACATTAATGGACTAAAAAATAAAGTTAAAATGAGAAGTTTATTTAAGTATCTTAATTTACATAAATCTCAACTAGTTTTTCTTCAAGAAACACACCCTTTGAAAGAGGATATAAACAGATTAAATTTTAATAATGACACAGTATTAGTAAGCTCTCATTATAGGCAAAAGAAAGGGGAGTGGCAATCCTATTGATAAATTGTATTTTATTACCCGGAATTAATACATTTTATGATTCTTCTGGTATGTTTTGTTTAGTGTGTCTAGAAATAAACAAAGATTTATATATTAATTCATCTCTACTGGATACCTGGGATGGGAGCTAAGGTGGGTAAACATCTGTTTGAAGACATTATTCACTATACTAAAGGGAATATAACACTGGCAGGTAATTTTAAATGCATTGTGAATGAAAATAATACTGACACAAATTGCAACTGCAGAAAAACTGCCACTTCAAGACCACTTCTGAAATGTATTGATACAACTGTTATTAAAGACATTAATGATTTTGCAGAGCAACTTCATTATTTTTGCACACTATTCACATTGACATGATACATATCATTCAATGACATAATAACAAAGTTCGATCAAATTAAAGTTATCACATGCCCATTGTCTGTTCACAATGTAATTATATTTGATTTAGAAACTGTTCCATCACACACACACTGCCTGTTACCAGAATACCTTCATATATAGTTAACTTAAAAGATTTCAAAGAATTTTATGTAAGTGAGACAAATACCTTCCTAGACATATATATTACTGATAATATATCTGAAATATTTATATGGGACTCTAAAGTCTTACATCTATGGTAGGGTTCTATCCTGGCCTATTAAAAACTAGAAAGAATGGGACAAAGATATATTAGAATTGCAAAATGAAAGTTGATAACTTACAAACAGAACTTGAACAAATATTTGGAAATACTTCATCACAAAACTCTGGTTAATCTGAAGAAATTGTTACATTTTTATTCTATAAGCCCTACTAATCAGGGAAACCTAGCAAACAGAACAAAGAAAATAATTAAATCTGATCAAACAAAAGAACTTTACATAGCACAAAGTAAATTGAGTTCATTTCTTTTTTCAATAATAGTTCTTTATTATTTTCACTTGTTAATACAAACATTCAACAGAGAAATACAGAGGTAATATCCAGACAAATCTTCTATCAATATTTTAGCAACATATATACAATATTTACATGAATGCTTCCACAATTAAAATAACATACATACAAAGAATTTACATCTACAAAGATAGGTTCTTGTAATAATATACCCTAATAGGGTTAGACATTATATTTATAAATAGCAATGGAGTTTTCTATGAGCGATGTATTTAAGCTAATATAATATTGAAAATTTGTTCCCAAATCTTCAGATTATTTGAATGTTTACTTTGGTTATTGATAACATATTTGTGGGCTAATATATGTTTTATCACTAAGATCTTAAAATTGTCCCAGGAAGTTTGAGATGGGTTCAACCAATTTGTAGCTATATATAGTTTCATTAGCAGGAAAATATTCATAAGTATGACCATCTGGGATCTAGATAGGTTATTTGGAGGGATATGTAATATCATAAATTCCCAAGACAGCGTTGAATTTTGATATCCCATCTTTTGTAGTTGTAGTTTTAGGGAATTCCAAAGTTTATATATACATTTACAGCTCCAGATCATATGTAAGAGGTCAGCAGTTTCATCATTACAATATGGGCACTTAGGAGAATCTTTGGATTTAAATGTATGCAATCTGAGATGTGTATAGTAGACATTATTGAATATCATAAGTTGGGTAAATGCTAACTTTTGAAGGGAGATCAATTTTACTGTTAATTTAATTGATTTCATTAATTTATTCTCCTCTCCCAAAGGTAATATTTCTTTCCAATACTTAAATATGAGAAGGTGATCTTGATATTTTAATTCTTTTATCAGTTTATATGTGGATGTTATATATTTAGTAGTTTGTGCTAAGGCTTGCCATATTGAGGTACATTTTGTTAGTTCCTCTTTATTAATAGTTAAGTCTTTAAAGTAACTTGAAGATAATTCTTTAATCTGCCTCATCATTACTAGATATGATTTAGGGAGATTCATTTCCTGTCAACTTGCGAAATTTATATGGGAACCAAGAAAAACTAGAATATCATACGATAATTTAATGACCCCCAAAAATAGAGGTGGTTTAGATTTACCTGACTTTGAAAATTATTATCTAATTATAAATGCCAATAGAATTATAAGAATTGCTAACTACGACTTACAAAATAATAAATGGTACCTAAATTGGATAAGACTGGGTTTCAAATATGTCGAACATCTGAATATGAATCCTAAAGCTTTACCCTTTCTAAATAGAGATAATATTAAATCATATGCTCTAATGGAGCATGTAAAAAATTATATAACATTATTACAAAATCTTTTTAGATCATTAAATTTATATCAATATATGATGATGTTACAACCCTTTCACAGAAACCCTAACCTAAGAATTAATAATCAACTCATAATCAACTTAACTCTACAAGATATATACCCATATCTGAATTATTCTGCTCATGAACTAAAATTGAGTTCATTTCAATAAACTAATCTTATCACATTCAGAATGACAACATCTAATAATGTAAAATATTCCATAGTAAATATATTGATAACAAACTAACTCAAGAGCAAATAGAGTTTCTAGAAAAAAAAACAATTGCAGTGAATGAAATGAAGTCAAAAATTAATAAACTGAAATCAGATAAAGCTCCAGGTATTGATAACGTATTAACCAGAATGTATAAATTATTGACAGGAGAAGCATTAGCATTGTTATTAAAAGTCTATACTTTAGTTAAAGAAAACTCAACTATACCCCCTTCATGGAAATATCCTTTAATATCCCTGATTCTGTAATCTGGTAATGATGAAAAATTATGTTTTTCATATAGACCGATATCCTTGTTAAATCTAGACTATAAAATGTTTATTGCAATATATGCTAATTGAATAAAACAGTTTCTGTCTCTTTTAATTCATGAAGATCAGACAGGTTTCATAAAAGAAGAAATACAAATGACAATATTAAAAAAAAATTCTTACATTAATTGATCATATTAAATTTCAGCAGAAAGATCTGACCATTGTCAGTTTAGATATTATCAGTGAACTGGAACTACTTACTTTTGGCTTTGGATGAATATAGATTCCCAAAATGTTTTTCTATTTTAATTAAATCATTATATGAAAATTCTTTCGCCTGTATTAAGTTAGGTTCCCACAGGTCTATGACCAGTTGGAAAACATTTTTTCACAATGGAAGATAGGTTGTTTCTAATTAAAGAAATTGTTTTTCCTAAACTAATGTATCTCATACAAGCTTTATCTCTCCCCCATCTTAAACACATTATACAAGAATATAATAAAATGGTATTGAATTTTTTGTGGTTTCCTAATAAACCTAGAATTGCTTTAAATCATTTAATAGACTGGGAAAAAGGAGGAACTAATCTTCCTGATATTGAGATATATGTTCTGTCTTCTGTCATTAAAATGTAACATTATGGTTAAATTCAACATAATCATCTATTTGGAAACAAATACATGAACAAATCTGGTTGGAATCAAATCAGTCATTGAATCAGAATTATTCGATGATTCTATCAAATCACGTCTATTGAATGATAAGAGACTATATTTTAGGGAATAAAAACTAATCTTTTCCCGGTATATCATTCATACTTAAAATATATTTAAGAATTATTTGAACAAGAACGCTAATATTAAGCCTTGGTCTTGCTTGCTTTTTCCAATTGCTTGTACATATAATAATATTGACACCTTTGATATTAAAAAAATGAATATGTTCATAGAAAGAAACTTAATCCTTTGGCATCAGTCAACAAATTCTGGAAAAGTTCTTTCTATTAATCAAATAATGAATAAATATAATATAGAAAATGATCTGTGATTAGCCTTATAAGCCTTAAAACAACATGTCATAAGTAAGTTGGAGTTAATGCAATTAACAGAGAGGCTGTATCAAAATTTATTATACTTATAACTAATCAGATGGTACAAGGAAATGGTAATCTGTCTAAAATATATAGTATCACCACAAATATAAAAATATATTGTACAAATAATTATTTTATAGCAGTTAATGAATGTCCTCAGATTATGAAAAATGTATATCTACACAAATTACATTATCATTACACTGGCAATTTTTTTCTTGGAAGTTTATTCATAGAAGTTTTTTATGCATCATAAATTAGTATTGATGTTTGGAAATGAAAATGGATGTTGGAGATATAAATTAAAATTGAAGGCAGACTGGCAGCATATGTTTTATGATTGTAAATTTCTTAATATATACTGGGGAAGAATTAATTATTTTTCCAGACTGCATTCGATGGTAGCTTTCAGTTAACCAAACCATGAGTATTATTTCATTCTCCTATCCCCAAATGTGTTTATAGGAAAAACGTTTCATTTCTTTGGACTTTAAAAGTCATAGCTCAAAAGATCATCACTGTTAACTGGAAAAGTGAACCTTCCTTCCTTCACTGAATTCAAGAATCTGATGGAATCAGTTGCTTATATGGAAATTACTGCTTTAAAGCTCATAAGTGATGAAATCATTTCATATTACAATTTATAGTTGAGAGTAATGGAAATATTAGAGAAAATAGACTGCAAATCACCTTAACAAGTCTGATGATCGGTATAAATCAAATGTCTTATATATTCTGGCTAGACACCTTTGTAAATAGTTACATCTTTTTGTTATTTTTTATTAGTTTATTTTTATACATTTTCATCTTTCTTATTTTATTGTTCATGTTTTATTGATTAAATTATATATCCCACTATTTCTAATTGCTGTTTTAAGCCATATTATATTGCTGGAAATACAATAAAATATTTTAAAATAAAAAATAAAAAGCCACCATCATACCTCTTAGAACAAGAAATCTGGATAAAGCCATTAATAAAAGTGGGTCAAAGGCCTAACAATAGGAACATTTTTTAAATACTGCTCTTACAAACTTAGAAAGTTGATAGAATAACAGGTTTTGCATTAGTGTGAATTTTCTGAAGGGTATGAAGTTTGAAACTCAAATGTCTGTCATCATTCTCTAACTTCAGTCTTTAATGATTTGACATGTATTTGCCAGAAAACCACAACTTTATCAAAATGGACCAAAAATATGAGGCAAAATTCTGGATATTCTGCAAAAATCTGTACAGCTGAGAGGTATGGCCACCATTATAAAGGGGTATCACCACTGCTGTGTTCCAGTCATCAGGAGCAAAACTAGTACTTAAACTTAGGTTAAACATTTTGAGGAATGTATCTTCGGTGACATGTTTAGCACTATTAATTAAGCAACCAGGTATATTGTCAGGTCCCATGGTGAAATAATTTTTGGTCTTGGTTAGCACTTTCAGTAAATGATCTTTAGAGATAATTTGGGGAAACAAGGGATTCACATATTTTTGGAGATTTAAAGTTACCACTAAATACTGGCTGTGGCATTTGAGTTATAGGAGGCCCCATTATGAATAAGCTCTGAACAACATAGGTTATTGTCACACAATCAGTAGCCCTGCTAGACAGGGGTCCAGGAAAGTAAATATTTGTGGAAAGCAATAGCCCGGGAATCGTTATGGCTAGGGTTATATAGGCCCTAGTGCCGATAACGTAGCATGTACCTATGAACAAAATGTTAAATGTACTTCAAGATACTTAACTAAATGATTAACATATAAATTGAGTGATTTGGTGACCCACCAGCCTCTCCTGAGTATATAGGCCTGAGGGTTGGATCCCCTTTATATGTTTTTATGTGCTATGATTGTCTTGTTTGTAAACAGATTATAAAATCACATGCATTTAAACATTTTGTATTTAACAGGATGCAAGCAACTAGAAGTTTTAACTGCAATACACTGCATGGGAGACATTGTTAAATGTATGAAAAAATGTTCTCATTTTAATGTGAGAATTCCTTAAGGAAGTTTATAGAGTGAATGGAACAACATGCAAACATAAAATCAAACAAGAAAAAAAACATTGCACTATATAAATGTGAGAAATATAATGCTCACCACATTTTTAAGTTCCAAGCCCTTGCAAATAGTTTTGTGAAAAGAGAAATTTGTGACATTAATAATATACTTGAAATTAATGAGCTGCATTAGCAGATTTTGCTGAAAAAGACTAATAAGCCTAGTTTAAGTGAAGCCATGTCAGCTGAATGTCCTGTTGATAAAGCTATTGATTGACCAATTAAATTATGAATTTACATAAATATGGATTGTATACTAGTATTCTCATTTCTGATTAAGTTGACTGTGATGAAAACTCATTTGAATATGATTTGCAGCATTTTGTTTATTTTAATACACATATTTTTTAACTACCTAGATTATTGTAATTGATTTGAAACCTTCTGAGTAACTGGGTAAGCAAAATGTTTGTGAAGTCTTTTTAGCCATGAACCTACCTCAGGGCTAAATTAAATACTGTGTATATATCCATCTATATGTTTATATATATATATATATATATATATATATATGTGTGTGTGTGTGTAAGGATTCCATATTGTCAAATGTTTGTAATATCATACATCTTTAATGCTGACAGAAGCAATCAATCATTTGATTGGGTTTGCCAGCCTTACTTTGAGGGATGTTTTGGAACAACATGAAGTGGGGATTTGCCCTTTCATGCCCTCCATGGGTAGTGGGGGGGGGGGGGGTTGCTGCCCTGCAAAAAACGTGACTTGTACTTTTATATTTTTGTTTTTTGGTCTTTTGAGTTTCTGTTCTTTGGGACTGATGTTTTGGTGTTTGCTGTTTTTATACTTCAATATTTCAAAGTATATCCATACACGCACACATATACACACACACACATATACACACACACACACACACACACACACACACATATATATATATATATATATATATAGAGAGAGAGAGAGAGAGCAGCTAAGAGGAGTCAAGAATATCTGGAGGAAACCTACATAGAGAGAGACCCTATGTACTCTATACAGACAGTGACCAGAAGTCATGCTTGATTCCCAATCCCTGGACCTGGAAGATAGATATGGTAAACAATGGACCACTTTCCCACTAATTAACAATAATTAGATACAATGACTCAGGAATTACACAACTATAGGGACACCGTAAGAACTAGTAAGGGTAAAAACACTTGGAGCACTAATACTGATCCCACTTGCACACCAAAACAATGAGAGTTTGAGCTAATGGTAGTAACTTCAGTGAGTTAGAACTTCACAATTTCCATCTTGTATTGTTACAACTTGTCGTGTATGGAAGCCTGGATGAAAGAGAAACATTTTAAACTGAAGTAAAAAATAGACTTGCTAAGGAGATAGACCAGAAAGGGATAAGCTAGATAGAATGCTTGGTTAAATGATCCTATTCTAATGTGCTGTTAAGTATGCATAGCTGTGGAATATCGAAGAATCATAGGCACATATCTGAGAAGATGAGTCACCTCTTCCAAGTTTTCCTGGACAGATGAACATGAAAATAAACAAATTCAATGGTTCTCTACATTTCTTATTGTTAAATAACAATTTGTATGTAACTTACCTGTATTGTCTGGTTGCATGGTCGCTGTTACAAATGTATGAGGAAATATGACAGCAGAATCCCGTCGTTTTCCATCCAGCATTATAGTGTTACCTTCAAACACAACTGCATGGACATCATGCTCAGATCCAAGCCCTAAGAGGTGCCATGAAACATTTTCTCCTTTACACATTTCCAAGCCAGGCAAATTGGAGAACACAAATCCATTAACAGCTGTAATTGCAAGAAAAACAAACTTGTTAAACACAGGTGGGTTGAGATTATTTGGACACCAACCTTCAGCACAATTAAATTAACTGTATCAAAATATTGGACTATATTAAGCACAGGCTGATATCATCAAACAGTCCACAAGTGGGAAGTTATACATATGTCTGAAGTGCAGCACACATGCAAAATATATTTGCCAGGAATTAAGAAGAGTGCTGCATATGTAGCAGAAACTCTGATGGAAGCTGTCTAATGTTCAGTTTAATAAGATAAAATAAAATAACCAAAATACCAATGAGAACCATTAAATCCAAAAATTAGTAATAAAGAAAAACACCAGATCATGCAGCAAAATGACAGAAATCTATTTTTTTATTTAGCACTTAAGTTTCCAATAAATGTGCTCCTAAAGTTTGTAAGCTTGTTGTTATAAAAACAATTAATATTAATACATTAATTTAAACCTGGTGGTGAACAAGCATCTCAAAAAATGTATTAGCTTTCAAGAATGTGTACTTTTTGTTTTAGATAAGGTTCAGACTAATAATTTTAGAGGGGTCTGGAAAAATAAAATGGAAGTAAAGGAATTACTCTGGTAGATGAAGACCGATACTTGTTCACCGCCAGGTATAAATGAATGTAGTAATTTTCTTTTTTTTTTACAATGACAAGAATATACAATGTTATGTTTACTAATTAAATGTGGTTGGTATGAATGTATTTTCAATATGTGTTTTCTTAGGTATATTTACTGTTTTGTTACTGTAAAATGTTTTGATTGTGAATACTTTTATGTAAATCCTATTTAAACTCAATGTGAAAGTATGTTGAAATTATTCTGATGAAGTCTCACTTATTGTTGATAAAAGTGTTAAATAAAACAGTAGATTTTTGCCATTTTGCTGCATGGCCTGATATTTTTTTTATTTACTATATATTAAGTACAGCCAACAGTGAAAGAAGAAGAAGAAAAGCTAATAACATAATGTATCAGTAAAATATTCTGTCTCAGCAGCAAATGAGTAAGATGTAGCATCCTTACTGACTCTGAACGGTTAAAGTAAGGCTTTTGGACTTTATTGCTCTAGTCTAGACCCCAGATGATATTATCCCATTTCCCATAATCACAACACTTCCATCACTAAGTTAAAATCTCTTCCTCAAGACTGCCTTCCCTGCAATGAGTTTCTAATGGGGTATTTGTAGGATGTGTTTGTTTTTGTCTGCCTGTATGTGACTGAAATACTTTACCTGACGCATCTTATCCTAATTATTGTACTAGCTCAACAATGATGTACTTATAAATGTTTTGTGCTTGTTTAGCTTTTTTCTGTGGACCTCCAATGAAAAGCGGTCTTGCATGTCCCAATCAGACAACCAGGATAAACAAATGGAATCAATAAATAAATAAACTTAGCCACAAAATTCTTCTGAGATGTAATTTTGTGTTCCTGTGTATTGTCACAAAACATAGTCCTGTGTACTGCCACAGATACTTTCTTCACAAGTTATAACATATAGTCTCCAGAAGGCCTATGTTGGGTTCTGGATTCCAACTCCCAACCCTAAAAAGAGATCTATGCCTGGGGTACTCAGTCCTTACTTCACCAGCCTGCCCTATGTTGACCATGAATCAAGTACTACCTTTGTAACACTGACAATGCAAAAGTCTTTATGGAATTGGATGTCTTTTTACTGATGATACAACAATATACAGCAGAAATTATATACAAGCAAGTGTAGAAAAAACAAACAGCATTTGGCAAGGCTGAAATAAATGTTTAAAACATACTAACATAAATCCAGTGGAAAACTTAAAGTAAAAATTATTTTGGAATCCATAATCCAGAGAAAGAAATGTAGCTGTTGGGAAGCATTGGCCATGACAAAGTCAAAGGAAGAATGGGACCTGAGTTAGTAATGTAAGATGTGTCAAAGCAAGCAAACAGTCTGCAAAGAGACAAGAAAACTAGCAAGATACTGAGATGCATAAGAAAGACATCCCCATTAAAAAACAAACAGCAGTAGATCCTTATTACATTGTTCACTACAGTCAGTTATTAAGATCATACCTAAATGGTGATGTGTAGTTCTGTGGGATTCATGTTTGGAAGGATTGGAACAGTGTGTGTGACAGTTCAGAAAAGGCAGTAATATGTTACAGAGACTTCACCAGAGACCTCATGAGCATAACTTGGGAGCACTTAATATAATCCATTGTAAAGAAAGGAGGCAGAAAGGATGCAACAGAAACATTACATATACCAGGAAAATTCATAAAGTCCAAGTGGGCACTGTTTTTCAAAATACAGATGTGTAACAGCAGGAAGACGTATTCTGATTCTACACTATTGATATCAGGACAAGCTGCTACAAGGCATATCAGTGCAGTATTTAAGTCTTAAGGCTTTGAAAAAGAATTGGCTTAGATTATAGGCTTTTTTCTGCTTTGCTTTTCACACAAGAGTACCATACTTGCATGTTTGTATGTGGATGTGAGACAAACCTATTAAAATGTGCATTCAAACCTGCACCCTACTGTTTAGATAACCTTCTGCGTTAACTGCATTGCAGTATATTCTAGGGAGTAAGACACTGACAAGACAATACTCGAGTAACCAGGAATGGAGTAACTTACCCGACTAAATCTGCTAGATTAAGAAGTTCATACACATTCCAAAGCAAAAGGTACAAAACTACACTTAAATCTTCAAATCATTACAGGAGGTTAGGGTAACCTAGCTGACATAATTAAGGAATTCTGTGACCATTACTTTGCTGATATGGCCAAGGAATGGTACAGTAAGAGATATAGTAACTGTGTTATAGAGAATCTGGAAATCTGCTCTTCCTAGGGAAGAATAAAATACCTGCAGAAGTTGTAAACTAGGAGGGAAAACTAGGGACTACCTCAGTAGACGAGGACAAGTGCTGCTGTCAAATTCCTGCACTCTGAAAATGGGGTTAACAGATGGTCAGCTAACAATTACACAGATATTCTGAAATCTAAGGTACAAGTATCTGAGCTTTGGCCAGCTAAGACCTGCATGCAATCAACTGGACGCATAAGTGAATTTAAGTAAATCTTTATTTGCACTTTTTTCAAATACTACAGCATTTAAATTGATTCATTTGTGTTGCATTGAATACTATCTTGCTGGAAGTTGTGGCTCTGTTTTTTCAGATAATGCTTGTTAGAATTTAGTGCTTGTTAGAATTCCTGCATAGCCATTGATAAGTGGGGGTAGTTCACTTCACTGATATTCGGTTGCTGCCTTATATAAGTGGTACATTTTGGATTATTTTCTGCATAAACTCTGAGCTTTTGCCAGCTAAGACCTACATGCAATCAACTGGACTTATAAGTGAATTTAAGTAAATCTTTATCTGCACTTTTTTCAAATAATACAGCATTTAAATTGATTTATTTGTGTTGCATTGAATACTATCTAGCTGGAAGTTGTGGCTCTGTTTTTTCAGTTAATGCTTGTTAGAATGTAGTGCTTGTTGGAATTACTGCATAGCCAGTGATAAGTGAGGGTAGTTCACTTCATTGATATTCGGTTTCTGCCTTATACAAGTGGTACATTTTGTATTATTTTCTGCGTAAACTCTGAGCTTTGGCCAGCTAAGACCTACATGCAATCAACTGGATGCATAAGTGAATTTAAGTAAATCTTTATCTGCACTTTTTTCAAATAATACAGCATTTATATTGATTTATTTGTGTTGCATTGAATACTGTCTAGCTGGAAGTTGTGGCTCTGTTTTTTCAGTTAGTTCTCCACCCACCCTCCCTGCTTTTGTTTTGCTGTTAATCTTGGTGGCTTTGAAACTGCCCACCCCTCTTGTAAATTTACATTTGGATACTCCTCCTGGGCCCATCTCATTTGCTCACTCAAAAAAAAAATTTGCACTTTATTCATCTGCTTTTACTGTATTTGTTTTTCTTCCTACTTTATTACTTTATTTTGCATTTGCGTCATCTTAAAAGTACTCAATTGTATTTATTACTGCTTGGTGTAACTATCATTCTAAGCCTTTTGGTTTAAGCACTTGGGCTTCAGACCAGTTGTTTTACATTAAGAAGGTTTGTGGTCTGCACTGTTTTGGCAGGACAGGTAGCTTACATCCTTCTAAGTTGGGAACTGCTGACTGAAGGCTCAGTGTCTGTTATTCTAAAAGTGAAGGCTCAGTGTCTGTTATTCTAAAAGTGTATTAGTTCTGGTTTAAGCACTTGAGTTTCAGGCCAGTTATTTTACATTAAGAAGGTTCGTGGTCTGCACTCTTGTGGGAGTAGAGGATGGAATCTGCCCTTCTGAGCTGGGAATTTCTGGTTAAAGGCTTATAGTGCCTTCATATTTGAACTGTTTATTACTGAAATTGGTGCACCTTGTTTGCTGTAGCATAGACTAGATCCAAGCCTGCTGAATCTAGCTTTGTTTGTATAACTTGAGCACTAATCCAGGCCTTCTTAAAAGTATTCAATTGCATTTATTACTGCTTGGTAGTAACCTGATTAAAGTGTAGCTATCATTGTTTAAATAACTTGAGCACTAATCCAGGCCTTCTTTTTTGAGATGGTTCCGCTGCACCCCAGTGGCAGGAGTGTGCAGTTAGAACTTGTCTGATTGAAGACTACAGGGACAGGGCTCAGTTTTGAGATTTTTTTACTGGTTAATTGGGTAATTTGTTTAAAAGCCTTTTCTGATTGCTTGTAGTCATCTAAAGCTGTTTTAAGTGTATCTTTTACTTTTTGCCTTATCTTTTCAAAAAAAATGTTTCCTTGTTTTCCACCTTTCTAAGCTAGTATAGTCCAGTTTTCAGGCTAGCACTGAATTCAGGACTGTGATACAATTTTCTGAGTTGCCCATACCTTACCTGGATAGAAGGAGGTTTCTCTGTTCACCTGTGAGAGAGGGAGCTTTGAGCAGCCATCTGTCCCTGGAGGCGTGATTCCAGCCCAGAAGTTAGTAGTTTATAGGCCATTTGGGGCTAACCTCTCTCTTTCATTCCCTGCTGTAAAAACTGTGTTTCATGGTTTTGCATGTCTGGGCAGCACCGGTTAGCTAGGGCTAAATTTATCCCGGCTCTATCAAGTCTCCTCTTCAGTTTTTCCCTTGAAAGTAGTCTAACTGCCAATCTAAGCACTTAAAAAGCATCCTACAGTCCAGCACTTGCTCAGACCTAATAGCAAGCACTAATATACCCCAACACTTGATTGCCAAGCAGGGCAAGGCTCATTATTCACCCCTCACCAACCAAGCAACTAAGCAGCTCACCCTACTATTTAGGCATGACCAAAGGGCAATTTCAGGTGTACTCTCCAGTCCAGCTGGTGAGCCTGGGTATCCTGAGGCAATGTTACAACTGCCTCATGTACACAGACAACCCTCTCCTCCTACCATAAAACATTACCACATGTGAGAGATGCAATTATATTGTTAAACTGGAGGCTAAGCTCTCCACCCAAGACCGGAACAGGCAGTCATGAGGAGAAGGTTAACACTTGCAGCACACCTCCAGCCTCACATAGACATACTAAACCAGCACTGGCAAAAAATACACATAAATACACAAAATCATGCTCGGAGGCTCTAAATAAAAACCTGCAAAAGCATCAGTGACCTCCACAGCAGACACCCAAAAAACCTACACCTCCCATCACAAACCAGACAACACATAAAACACAAAATCAGTGTGCTGCACAATCACAGCCCTTAAGGTGAACTAACACACCTAACACACTAGTAATAGGTGACTCTATAGTCAGGCACACTGACATCCCACTCGCTAGGTTGGACAAGGAGAAGGTTACTGTTAGCTGCCTGTCGGGAGCCGGAATCCGCCACATAACACAAGCACTCAGGTCACTCCAAAACAAGTACAAATATGGCTCTGTCATTGTTCATGTTGGTGTGAATGACCTGAGATGTACCTCCCTGGACTACATGAAAAGAGACATGGAAGAGCTCTCTGATCATGTAGCTCAGGCTGGTATGACCCTGACCATAAGTAGCATCCTGCCCTCACCAAGAATGATACCGCAGTATAAAGAAAAAATGGTCAATTTCAACAATTGGATAAGCTTCTGGTGTCATTCAAAGGGGATCCAGTGTCTGTCAGCCTGGGATGACATGCTCAACAAACCTTGTTGCTTTGCAAGAGATGGCTTGCACCTGTCACCCCTAGGCTTTCAAATACTGGCCAACGCTCTTGCTGCCCCCATAGTACCTTTTTTAGGCAAGGCTCAAAAGTAAAACCCACCTCCATAAACAGCACAAATAAAAAAATGAGGGTTATGCTACTCAAT
The DNA here is from genome assembly GCF_019279795.1 of Protopterus annectens. Taxonomy (NCBI): domain Eukaryota; kingdom Metazoa; phylum Chordata; order Ceratodontiformes; family Protopteridae; genus Protopterus; species Protopterus annectens. Next base: position 457,762,899 of record NC_056749.1, read on the forward strand.
GCCAGGAGTTTAAATCTCAAAATGCATGCACTCAAAGCACTCCTCAGTATGGAGAACGTTGACATCTGTGCAGTAACTGAAACCTGGTTCAAGGCTCCACAGAGCACCCCAGCACTACCGGGCTACAACTTATACCACACATTTTGGCCAGAGAACATGGACTGAAACACAAAAGGAGGGGGTGTATTCATATTCATCTAGAATACCTACATCTCCAGGTTAGTGGTGCAGCATGAAACCTCCGAGATCATCCATGTGCAACTAACATCAGGCAAATCTGCAATGCAAATTGTGGCCTGCTACAGATCACCCTCCATGACCCAGGACCACCACTCCACCTTTCTGGAGACACTGGAAAACATGGAGGTCCTACCGACCACCCTGATAATGGGCAGTTTCAATTACCCTACCATTAACTGGGAAAACTACTCAAGTACAAACTCCCAGGTCCAGCGCTTCCTGGAATTTATCAACTCAAATTCCCTGGATCAGATGGTAAACTCCCCTGCCAGAGGTGAAAACATATTGGACCTGGTCATCACCAACATGGGCGACAGGTGTTCCACACCGGAGGTCAACCCGTCACTGGTTAGATCAGACCATAAACTAATCACTCTGGATGTCCACACCATACCACCACCTCCAACCAAGGAAACCACAGTGAAAAAATCTTCTGTAGCAAACTTCACCTTACTTAAGACAGTGGTGGTAAGTTTCACAGCCCCCACGCTAAAGGATAACAGTGTCCAAGATGCATGAACCTTTACAAATGCACTCTATGAGCACCTACAAGGATGCATGGATCATGCCATCCCTAGCAAAACCAAGACTCACTCCTCTAAGAGAAGGAAACCAGTCTGGTGAATCCCTGCCATAAACAGGCTAGACAATAAAAGGAGGAAACTAGTTCAGAAAAAAAGCAAATCCCAAGAAGGAAAGGCATCCCTGATCAGTATCAGTAAGTAACTAAGGTCCCTCATAAAATCCTCCAAGGCTGACTTTGAAAGAAAAATAGCCAAGGATTCAAAAGATAACCACAAAGCCTTCTTTAGCTATGTCAAGAATCTAAGTGGCAACTCGCTCTGAGCTAGTGCAAAATAGCACAAAATATACTGAGCACACTGATATTGCCAACATCCTGGCAGATAGATTCAGTGCAAACTTCACTCCCCTCTCACCCCCAAAAGGGCCCACAACAATACCGGAAAAGTGTAGTGTCCCGGAAATCACAGATGCACAGGTGAAAACAGCCCTTTCAAAAGCCAAAAGCACAGCGTCAATGGGGCCAGATGTTGCCCCTGGCTGCGCCTTGCATGAACTACAGAATGAACTAACCCCCCCACCTAAACACACTGTTCAACCTCAGCCTCTCCACAGGCTACGTGCCCATAGAATGGCATACAGCAGTGGTTATTCTGCTCCACAAAGAAGGGGCCACAACTGACCCTGGTAACTATCACCCCATAAGCCTGACTATCCTGGTCTGCAAGGTTATGGAGCGCATCATCATGGAACTCATTAACAAAGACATTGGGAACCTCCAAACACTTGACCCGACCCAGTTCGGCTTTGTTAAGGGCAGATCATGCCTACTATACCTGGTTGACTTTTTTGAGACAGTCACCAAGGCCATAGATGAGGCGAAGGTACGTCACACAGCCTACCTTGACCTTGCCAAGGCTTTTGACACCATTCCCCACTCGGGAATTATAGAAAAACTCACCAGCCTGAACATAAACCCCTATGTCACGAAATGGGTTGCCAGTTGGCTTACAGACAGAACTCACACAGTAAGAATAGCAGGCTCCAGGTCCGACTCTAAACCAGTCACAAGTGGTGTCCCACAAGGCTCGGTCCTGGGATCCCTACTGTTCAGCATATACTTCTCAGAAGTTCAGGTAAACACAGGAGGACTATGGCTAACCAAGTTCGCCGATGATTGCAAACTGGGAGCCATAATTGACTATCTGGCTGTCATGGACATTCTTCAAAAGGACCTTACTGAGACGGACACCTGGTGTCAAAGTCATGGTCTCAAGCTAAATGCCAAAAAATGCATAGTCATCCCATTTGGGAACAACAAAACACCCATGAATTACCACATAGGTGGCAGCCCCCTTAATACAGAAGAGGTAATAAGAGATCTGGGGACCCAGGTAGATAGTAATCTCTCCTTTGACAATCACATTGCCAAAGTAGTTGGGAAATCCTTCTATGTAGCCCATCTAATTACTAAAGGGTTCACATCTAGAAATAAAGAGGTTATAGTGCCCCTCTACCCATCACTCATCAGACCCATCATAGAGTACAATGCCCCATTTTGGATGTACCTCACAAGACACTTCCAACAGCTGGAAAGACCACGAAAAGTACCTCACCAAGAGGATTACTGGCTTCAAACATATGTCCTATGCAGCCCAACTGGAAAAACTCCAGTTGTACTCAGTGGCATATCGCTTACTCAGAGGTGATCTCTGCCTGACTTACAAAGTCATGTCCAACTCAGAATTGATGGACATGCTCCACCTAAAGAAATCCAAGTCACTGCGAGCCACTCGCACTAGTGAGCTAAACCTCGCTACAACAATAAATAGAACATGCTGGAGGGACAGATTCCTGTCACAGAGACTCCCCATGCTTTGGAACAAAATTCCTAACTATATTAGGCAGAGCCCCTCACTAACACTCTTCAAGAGAAACCTTGATGAGTGGATGGGTAACAGAAAATACACCCCTGGGATCACTTCATTGGCTCTTCTTGACAGAGGCTCAGTTAATTAATTAATTAATGAGGCGGCAGAAGCTGACACACTCTGGCTTAGCGTATAAATGCCCTCAGGCAAATAGCCTAGTACCTACCTATGAACCTATAATGCATTCTGAAATATCAATAGTGTTTATGCAGGGGGCTTCATTTCCATACTTCTGTAAACTAAACATACTAAAAAATAGGTCACACTACCTCAGAGAAAGAAGGAGATCCTAGTTCTTTGAGTGAAACCAGTTGTTCTGTTTAATCTAAGGTACATGTGACCTCAGAGCTAGTTATGTACTCATGGGTGGCATTGTCTCTAGAACAAGGAATTCAGTGGGTTATACACTAGGAGGAGAAATGTAAAAGCCCAACTTCTGTCTGTACAGTCCTTCTAAGGGTATATCTTGAAATATCTTCCCCAGTCAGACTTTGTGACAGTTCAGACTGACTTTTTGAAAAAAAAAGAAAAAAAAAATGCAACAAAAAGTAAAAGAAAAAATTTGAGCTAAAAGATTATAATATTGGTAGTAGTGTTATCACAGAAACATGGCTAAATATGTTACAGCTATGTCACAAACAGGCACAAAGACGTTCTTACATTAGCTACAGTATTTGACAGGGAAACTTTTTTACGTTATGACTCCTGCAGTCTTATTCTAAAACTGCCTAAGAAAATTTAAAGATAATATATGTGTTATTGCATTTGATCGAAATTTCATTTGATCAAAAACCAGTATTCAAGGCATAAATCTGGGATTTGTCCCCTTCCCCAATGTCATGTGACTGTGGAGTTGGTATATATAACTGAGGGGGTGTGGGGGCACAGCCCCCCCACCTATTTTCATTTAAAATCTGTACTTTTTGTGTTATTTTCTTCTTTTAAAGGAAACTATGTGGGGGGCTTTGCCCCCCACACCCCCCTCAATGCAGGAGGCTGTACCACCTAAACCCTCCCCTGTCTATATACACCAACTCCAGGGTCGCACGACATTGGGGAGGGGGACAAATCCCTGTTATTTGCCTTGAATACTGGTTTTCGGTAAAATGAAATTTCGATCAAATAGGTTTCAGTCAAATGGTCTTTCGATCAAATAAAGTAGACCCATATATACATATATATATATATATATATATATATATATATATATATATATATATATATATATATATATATATAGACATTTGTTGACCAGAAAAGTCCACTGGGCTTGGGACCCATTTTCAGTGGAGGCCCAGGGAGAAAAGCTCAAGTTACATGAAACTCATTACATGATTTTGTAAGGAAACAATTACTTATAAAGCAAGTGAAATAATATAGAAAACTATCTAAACAGCACATATGTTGTAAAAAGGCACAGTACAGTAACAATGGAAGATTAGCATGTAGGAAAATTAAACAGAAATATTTATCAGTACAGCTCAAATTAAACAGAAATATTTAACAATACGGCCCAATTTTTTTTGGGGGGGGGGTAGGAAAAGGTAAGTGTAGTGGGAAGGTAGAATTAGAGAGTTAAACTTAAAGGTAGGATAGATATATTTAGAATCATATAGTTAGGTGGTGGGAATCGGTAGATTATAGATGGTATGTATTTAATGGTAGTATTAAGTGCAGAAAGTAACAGAAGAGAAAATGTGTTAAGATAGTTGTATAGATGTGTGGAGTAGGATAATAAAGATTAGGGATAATGCATATGGCATAACAGTATGGCATATATACAAGTATAGTTGCTATGTGAAACAGTTTTGCTTAGACTTGTGTGTGTGTGTGTGTGTGTGTGTGTGTGTGTGTGTGTGTGTGTGTGTGTGTGTGTGTGTGTGTGTGTGTGTGTGTGTTAACAGTAAGGATATTTTCTTTTGTGAAAGCCACTGGTCACACTCTGTATAAGTCTTCTAATAAAGCCATAACTTCCAGATTAATGATGAATTATCTAAATACAGGTCCTGATAAAATTACATGGTGTCCATTTCAGCTTTAAGAATATAAATTTGGAGACATACAGTTCAGATAATGTTTGATCAGGTCTTTCTGGATTTCATTAACAAGAAAGTAAAGCTGGTCATTAAAATCTATAATATGCAGAAACTGCTTCTTTTTTTTTGGCACACTCTCAGAAACGTGCATGACACCACTGCCGATACCTAATCAGCTGATTTACTCTAGGAACACGTGCTCTATGGATCATTCATTCCCACATAGGAATCCCAGTAAGCTCTTTCATTCCCCACTGAAAGCTAAGTGGTAAGGAGCAGCCCAGCTTGCTGGTACTGGGAGGCCACCTACATACTCTTCCTTAGGAGCATCATCCTCCCGCTGCAGCTATTTCTGCTCCCAAGGGGAAGCATTCCTCTGCATACTGCATTCCCCTCAGCTTGTCTGATGCTAATAACCATGACTGTGGGGAGTTGGCTGGCTTCAAAATCAACTACTTAACATCTTGTCCTTCAATTAGGTGTCACCTTATGGCAAGCAATAGGTGCCGCCCTCCTCCTAGGATGGATGAGGAGAAGCAACATTCTTGAATTAGAATTAAAAACAGAGCTGTTCATTTCAGCAAGAAGACTATGCTCCTTACTTGTACATTAAATTTGTATCATAACACCATCATTTTTGTAATTAAGTGTGGTTCTAAGAATCCTAATAATCAAATTTCTGGATTTTTAAAAAGTAAACTAACTGTCAATGTCACAGGTTAAGAGGAGCACACTGACTAAGATGGTAACAGAGCAGAAAGTACTATATATGATATCCTTGATGAGGATATTACTGAATATATTTCATTTACACTAAATAGCTAGGGAATAAAACCTTAAACAAGTATTTTTGTTGAATTTAACATAATGAAGCTATAGCAGAAGAAGACAGTATTTCCATTTAGGGAAAAATCTATTAGAAGCTATAACACACCTGGTAAAAGTTTGAAAATCTGATTAAAATGTCAGAGGATAAAGCTGCAGAAGACCTCATTATTAAATTCAAAGAAAAATACAAAAAAATTTATTAATATGAAAATAGTGAGACCCAGTAAACAGGATTGTAATAATATGAGTAAGAAGGGAAGAGAAACAAAGTAAACATATAGGACATACTGTCTAACAAACTTAACTCAGTCAAAAGGGATATAAATAAAACACACTTCCAAAAGAAATGTGGAAGCGGTAGCTTCTTTGTTTGCATGAGAATTACGTATTCATGTTATCTTGGAAATCCAGTACATTTGTTCATTTTGCCTGGATAACATAGTGTATTGGTACTATTGCTGTTACTGCTTAACAACTCTGTTGCTGATGGTTGTGTTTCAGATATATAGAAAAGGCATCTGATTTTTTTAAAGCAAAGTTGGATCAAAGCTAAATCCCGGTAATCGTGGACTGGAAACACAAACGTGTATCATATGTAAAGTCTTGAAAATTTTATTTACTCTCTAAGTGAAAAAATAAAACAGGGAAATCTACAGTTGTAAGCTTATAAATAGTGTGAATTGTTAAATGTGTGTCCTTTTACATGAATTTACTTGTCTTTTTCTTCCTTAAGTATTGACCACCATGGACCAGGTATTTAAGTTCAAATAGACTGCCTAGAATTGATAAAGACCTTTAATATTATTCCTCAAAGAATATATATAGTATTGTTTAATTTAAAATACAATAATCTAATTATGTGGGTATGCATCTGTCTATATGGTGGAACAAGTGAAAGTAATTAGCAGGGTGTCTAAAATCACTGCTAAGATTGTACACGATTTCGTACAGAAGCCTTCACTGTGCTGTAACTTTATTAACAGATGTGTTAGCTCATTCTATGTTGCACTTTTGTCTATGTGCATGACAATGAACAAAGGATTTCAAAAGTTAATTCTCAAAGATAATGTACTGAAAATACATACTGACACCAGGAAAAAAAAAGTTACCCTTAAGAACAGTACATACAGACCCCAAAATAAATTATGTTTCTTCAAGCTGAAGCTTTTTTTTCTTTGAAGGTCATAATGCAAATAAACAGTTACAAGGGAGACAAAAAATACAAACTGAGCATAACAGTTTTCAGATTTCTTGATGATTACTGGTCCCAAGCCTGAACAGTTATGAAAAAACTGATATATTGAAAAATACTTAAAAGACAAGCCCTTATTTTAAGCATCTTTTTTACAATTAATTTTATTTCTAGTTATATTCCTCATGTAAATGTTGCAAATGAGTTAAAATTAAGATTATAGTTTTTTTCTTTTATTTTAGTTTCACTGTCTACTCAGTTTTTCTATCCATACCCACAAAATGAAGTAATGGTAGGTTCTGGGCAGTGATTTTCATACACTCCAAACCATTCTGGGTAATCTGAAATAATTTGTGCCTTTTTAAAGAACAACTTCTTTCTTTGTCTTTGCATTATTACGCCATACAACATGTAATTTCTCAATGTAGGTTGTTTTAGTAGTTTAAAAAGTGTCTTTCTCAGAAGTAATAAACTTGTCATGATGCAGATAGCTTATAAATACAGTAGTCTAGACCTTAATTTAGTTAATGAGGAACTGTGGGCTTAGTCTTTTATGATAGAAAATTTACAGAGGAGCAACCTTAACAACAAAATAAAATGTAAAAACAATACACGTTTTACACTGAAAGCTGCATATTATAGTATTATACATTGTAAAGACATTCCATTCTTTTCAAGGATCTGTTACTTGTTTCTAAAAATGAATGATGCAATTTTATGTTTTAATCTGAGAAATTGTGCGCAATACTTTTTCTACCATTCCCAACTTCTAGGGTCTTCCTAAAATAGATTATTATTTATGTGGAATTCAACCAGGTCATCTCTCTAAGGTACATATGCATACTATTTAGTTACACTGACATTTTTACACTCAGGAAGGGGGCAAACTGTAGTGGGCAGCATGATGTGATGGGTTCTGAAAGTAACTGAGAGACCAAAAGTGAAGTAAAAAATAAATGTTTGAGGCTAGTTATCATGACACCTTCTGAAGCTATAGCTTGTCTCTTCATAGAAGGTGTATGATGACACTTTCTGAGAGAGTATCATGAAGCTGCTTGGTCATGCAAATGTTTCTCAACTTGTGGCCTTCTGGTTAATGACATGAGTACTAATAAATTTGATGGGGTATCTTTGTGGAATATTACCCATTCACCTCACTAACAGAGAGGCATCAAGATAATAACTTTCAGAAACCTGACCAGGCAGACTTGGTGATAAAATCAACTAGTAAATAACGTTACAAGGGTTGGAGTCGTAAGCAATGTCCTACACAAATGATATTTATTATACATATAGTCAAAGAACATGAATTAGTTGTGACTTACAGTACATGTTGTTGGAATCAAGAAACTCTGATTCCTCTAGCAGTGTACTTTTTAGTTCTCCCCAAACATTCAGCATACTGTCATTTAGCTTCCAGCTGAGGTTCTCATCAAAAATGATGAACAGAAGGTAAAATTCTTTGTCAACTCCAATCTGTGAACATCAAAAACATAAATCAGACAAATTTATGCTTTAGTATAACTTGTTTCCCAGAAAATAGTTTTAAGATCATCATATTTAATCATACCTGCCTGTTGTCTTCATTCAGTGACCCAGGTCTGCAGATAACCAGGGGTCCTACAAGGCCAGAGTGAGTATCTCTTATAGGGTCAACTCCAGAGTAGTACATCCTTATTAGGCATGGTGGGTCACTTGCTGTAGGTCCAACATGTTGTGGTACCATCCAAGAATAAGTTTTTTTTTCAGACGGATTAACAGCTGACCCATGCCACACTTCACCTGTAGAAAAGAAAACAAAAATATTTATCAAAGATATATTTTTCATCAATGTCAACTGTACAAGAAGTTGTATGATTTCAGTTTTCAGTCTTCTCAAAAAGATATCTGTAAGTTATTCCAGTCTCACTTTTACAGAAAACATTTTCCTTTTTTCACAAGATTATGAGACTATTTTGTAAGCATAATATCTATGCTCTGTCTCCAGTACTGTATATATCATTTGACAATATTTGTACTTTATATTTCTATAATTGATGGCTTACTGTGACATATAAAATTAGAATATATCTAAAGTAATGTATGCCTTAAGCACCACTTAAAGTCAATAAAATCTCAGTGCTCTGAAGAGCATGTTAACATGTTCTCTAGTATGCGTGTATTCTGGTTTTGGCTTGCTATCAATGTCCTAGTAACCCTATAATTTTCACATCTACTCACACTCACTACCACTTACCAAAAACTATACCACAAGAACTGTATTCTACTGAGGTGCCAGAGGATGATAATTGATGGTTTTCAGCATTTACATTTGCATTAACATATATAATATGCAATTATAAAATAGGTTCTAAATATTATGGGCAAAATTCAGGTGCAAAGAAATTCATTACTTCAATTGTCAAGCTTATAACCTACTGGCATTCAAGAACTTTGATAGCTGTAACCCTGCGTTGATCATTTCTATTTATAAATCTACACACACACACACATATATATATATATATATATATATATATATATATATATATATATATATATATATATAGATATATAAAATACACGCATATGTACAAGTATATAAATATATATGTATATATATATATATATATATATATATATATATATATAGATATAGATATAGATATAGATATAGATACATATAACATTGAGATCATTTTAATTATTTTTGAATGAACTTAATATTATGTAAATCTTAATTAAATTAGTATGTGTAATTCATATTCAAGCCAGTACTAAAATGTTCCCAAAATTCATTGATTACCAGACTTTCAAAAATGTAATCCATTTCTTGCTATTTATAAACCATCTCAAATGGTGTGATGGGAGATCCCAGGATCCACAGAACACAAAAACTACTAGAACCATGTACAACAAATAATACTTCTACCATCTAGTATGGCATCCCAGGAAGCCAGTCTATAGAAGCAACTCTAGAACAGCAGACATTAACCAACCCTATCTATTGAATTATTTGCACATTTCTACAACCGCCATAGTACTCTACATCAAATTCTAAGCTATGTCTCCTTACATAAAATAAATCAGGGATGTAACTGGCCCAGTAACATAGGACAGAAATGCCCCCTGCAGAATAATCACACACTAATATCATACGCTCCAATAATAAATGGTCCCCAAGTATAAGACTTTAAAAGCAGTGTGCACATAAGAAAGCCAAGTTATATCATCAACAAAAATACCTAACTTACTAATATTTTGCTTTTATATGTGATTCAATCTACCAAAATAATAACATTCTTACTTTCTGTAGTGCACCAACAGGTGTAGCTGAAGAGATATGGGTTCCTTCCTACCTGACTCTGGTGACACCCCTATAGGCCCAACACACCAAGGTGGCAAGAGGGACAGATTTTATTCTAGGTGACACATCTAGTTTAAAAAGATAGTAGCACAACCATAAGCAAATTATTTCAACAGTGCACCAGTTTGCAATAAACAAGGTAAGATATGCATGCAATAAAAACATACATTCACCCTCTTCCCCAGAACTCAGCAGAAGAAAGTCTTGACATTCAAACATGCACAAAGAAGGCAATATCAATGAGCAGTAAAGCTTTATAATGCAGCAATACAAACATGGGAAAAAAATGCAATGTCATTAAGCAATAAAAGACTCATAACACAACAATACAGGTATGAGAAAATGCAATGTCATTGAGCAGCAAAATTCTTGAAGACAGCAGTACTAACATGAGCAAAATGCAATGTCATTGAACAATGAGGATTTATAATGCAACAATACAAATATGTGAAAATGCAATGTCATTCAGCAGTACTAACACCCTCTACCCCCTTGATCAATTCTAAACAAACCAACTATGAAACACTCTATTATACCCTGTTCACTGGCCAGTGACTATTTATAGTCTTGCTACCGGCATGATAGGGCCCAAGTTGGAGTTCATATGGATCCCAGTTATTTCTAATCCACAAAGCATTTGGGGGGGACCACAATCTTATAAAAATATAAAAATTAGGCCATAGCCTCTCACTAATCCATCGAGAATATCCTACTGACCAGGCTCCATGGTTCCTATGATGAGAAAAGTAGAAAAATCACCTACCAGAACTCTGGCAATGATCTATGGCTTCTCAGTACTAGGCCCAAGGGAACTCCTTTTCTTGCTGAATCATAGCAGGCATGGAGCTACTGGTTTCAAACTTATCTCCTGATTCCACAAAATACCATCATCCAGGATTTCAGCCAGAGATAGACTCAATCTTCTACTTCACTTCCCTGTCCCAAAGCACTAGAAAAGAAAATCCAGTCATGCTGCAAGGCCCTTTTCCCTTCAGCTATGTGTTTCAGTCTTCCCCCCCTTCAGCTACTGTTCCAGTCCCCTCTTTCACTTTTGAAATTGTCTTTTATATTCCTGAAAAGGACCTCCACCTTGTAGTGTAATGAGAAACTACAGCCTATTACTTCTACATGAAATATAGTGGGAGCTACATTTCCTTTTCCCTCAGTCAAGAACTGGAAGTAGTTTGTTTTTTAAGGATTTGCATTTTATTGACAAGTAGTATTTACAATTCAACACAACAGCAGGATTGTAAACAAACGTCAACATAGTTAAACAGCTTGGTTTCACAAAAGCTTAATATTGCATTAGATAATTAGAAATGTATGAAAACCAAAAGTTGCTGAATAATGTCAGAACTCTGACACTCAGCAATCCGTTGTTTTACAGAAAACAGTCCACTGAAAATCAAAGCTTATTGTGAAGTATTAAAAAATTAGATTAAGTGCTTTAGTTTACTTCTTTATACAATGTAGACTTCATCAGAACCAATTACAAATAAAGCTAAAATACTGCCCTTTATATAATGATAGTCAAAGTTATTTAGAATTAGAAATTTACTAATTAAGCTACCATTGCAATGATCTACTTCCTTTCCATTATTCAATAAAACTAGAACATTTATCAATTAAATCATTCTTTAACTAATGTCAAGTTTATAGGTCTTTCTCATGATGTTACTATTATAACAGCAAGTAGCTCACAATTAAGATGGAAAAATGTTTTATTTTGTCAATAAAATGTATAAATTTAGGATAAGACAGTCTTTTTATGCTACAACATCAATTATTAATTTAATATGTACATTATAAAACTTTCAGCAATGAACACCTGCAGTATCTTTAAACAAATCAATCTTTGCTAAGAGATTATCTGACCATAGTGATGAATACTTTCCGATAAAATGTTTCAAAATCACAGCTATGTAGTTACCTAAAATTACTGATCTTATAAAGTTTCCTTCTCTTAAATGTAATTTAGTTTTTGGATTATTTAGATACAGTAACATTCATATAAGTGTTTCTTTTAGGTTGTCTTTTTAGTGATAAGTAACTCCATTCCATGCCTTCACTATTGCAAAATCAAATTGTTACTTTTGGACAAATCATATGGCCTGTTTCAGTGTGTTAAATATTTTAATATTATTCCATAGATCAGTTTTATTTTGACTGGAAAACAATACAAGACTTTATTCCTCTTAAGTACTTTCGCAGAAGACCAGAAAGCTTTTCTTTACTTAGTTTTTGCTGCAAATTTACTATCAAATCTGATCATGTTTAAACCCACTTTAAATGGAGAATTAGACCAACCAGCCTTCACTATCATTTCTTTGTATAAATAAGACACAAGGTTTACGCTGAAAGAACTGGAAGGAGATCCAGATTTCGGAGATAATTTTTCTGACACCTTGGCTAGCCAAATTTCTTTATTATGTTACTTCCCTCTAGCTTCTCATGTACACCACAGATTCTCATATTATTTATTGCTCTCTGTTTTCAAGATCTAGTTTGTCTGTCTGCCACCTGTTTTGTTTTAGTGGGAATTTAGTTTGGAATTCTTCCTTTAGTTTGGTATCAGTGAGTTTTCAATTTTTTTTTTTGGGGGTTGCTGTTAGATTAATGATTTAAAAATGTCAGTTTGTTGCATTTACCTTGGACAGAGTTCATCTTATTTGAAACTTAACAATTTTCAAGGAAAAATCCCATTTACATAAGGTAATCTGAAAGAGGTCCCTTTTTAAATGCATCTTAACTATAAAGTCAATATAACTCACTTTTCCATTGGTCTGGTTTGTGAAGATTTCAGGAATGACAATATTCCTGCTTCTGTGCTATAAAAGTGTCAGACCCTTTTTAAAGAAAATATCTCATAATGATCTGAAGTGTATTACATGAATTGAAATACCATGGTAAAGCAGTTAAAAGAATCTCTAATACACTGTTTGCAGAAGAAAGTGATACAAACATATATTGTTGTTTTACAATGTATACCCACTGATGTCTATGGCAGGAACTGGGCTGTTAGCACTACATCGAAAAAGTACTGCAAAGCTGTATGTGTGTGTACGTACATGCTTGAAGCTGTTTGTGTGTGTACGTGCATGCCTGGAGCTGTTTGTCTGCGTGCATGTGCATGAATCTGTAGGTGCTTGCAGAAAAGTATTGCATGGTTTGGTAAGTAGGACATGAGTGGAGTTATTTCTAACTGCGATGTGTTAAATTCACAAACATGCTAATAAGTCCCTAATGATCTATTGCTCCATGGAGTTCTTGCATGTCTTTGAATCACTCTAAAGAAATAATCTTACTAGAGCTCACCAGCAAAACCCTAATGCTGCTACAGTAATAAATTCTCTAAATTTCCCACACTGTTACCATAACAGCTATTTTTTACTACCAAATAACAGAATCCCAACAGAGCCTTAGCAAGGAGCTCGATTCCCTTTCATTATGGTTTGGAATGCTTAACCGAGAGCCAGCACAATATGACATTTTTGACAATTGGAGGCACCTGTGATGGCCCCATACACAACATTCTGTGAGTGGCGTATTTCTTTTGCAAACTTACTTTTAGCTTTGTAATTTTTTGTTGCATTCCTCTATCCATGCTATGCACCATCACTTTCTTCCAAACAAGGTAATTCTCAGGCATGAAAAAAAACATTAACTGAGGTTTAGATATTTTATATATTTCTTTGAATGTTGTGCAAGTCTGTGATAAAATATAAGCTTCTTAAATGTGAACACAGAATCCTTCAAAAGTTGCATTCTCTTTTTCCCAAATTCATTTAAAGCAAGGTACTACTGTTAAATGTTTGACCATTTCCTTCTGCTAGCCTATGCAGTCTTGTTTATATTTTGACCAGTGGACTATTTACCTATGCAGTATTCCATATAACCTGTATTAATAGTATGCAAAAGAATGAACAGTGAGTTGTTGTTCATATATATATCCACCTTGCAAAACAAACATTTCCCTCAGGAAGTCCAGCGCCAAATAATACAAGGCAACAAGAAATTTCTGTGACTTTTACCACAATAAATAAATAAATAAATAAACAGGCATATAAATTCAAAACTACAGCTGTTGTTTTACCTTTGGCACTATGTGGAGAAATGAAACATCATGCCAAATATTTTAAAAGAAAGAAATTTACACTTTTCACAGACAGCATGGACTAATGTTCATAGAGCAAAAGCACTATATCCACACCTCCAAGCTAATTGCTCAGCATAATGCATCCAAGTGCAACTAACTTTGGGCAAGACCACAATTCAAATTGTAGCTTGCTACAGATCCTCCACCATGCCCCAGGATTCCCACTTCTTATTTCTTGATACACTGAAAAATATTAGGCTACAACCGAACACCCTAATAATGGGTGATTTCAACTATCCCACCATTAACTGGGAAAATTACTCAAGTACCAACTCTTGTGCTCAGCCTTTTCTGGAATTCATAAATTCCAATGCCTTGGATCAACTTATCCACACCCCCACCAGGGGCAGCAATATCCTATACCTGGTTATTACCAACATGGGCAACCAGTGCTCCACACCAGAGGTCAATACCTCGTTGGTCAGATCTGACTACAAGCTAATCACCCTAGACATCCACATCCCTCCCCCACCCCCCATCAGGGAAACCACCGTAAAACATTTCTTCAAAGCCAACTTCAATGCTTAAGACAGAAGTGGCAAACTTCACGACAACCATGCTGATGGACAATAGAGGTATGACTGTTGAATCCTACACAAATGCACTTTATAAGCACTTACACGAGTGCATGGATCGTGCAGTCTTTAACAAAACCAAGATGCTATCCTCCAAGGAAAGGAAGCCAATCTGGTGGTCCCCTGCCATAAACAAACTCTACAACAGAAGAAAGAAACTGTTACAAAAAAGAGTAAAATCCCATGATTGGAGGAACTCCGTGGTCAGCCACAGTAAGAAACTGAGATCCCTCATAAAATCCTCCAAAGCTAGTTACGAAAGCAAAATCGCCACTGACTCTAAAGACAACCACAACGCATTCTATAGCTATGTCAAGAATCTCAATGGCAACACTCAGATCTGCTCTGAGTTACAGCACAATAGCACTAAATATACAGAACCAACTGACATTGCCAACATCCTGGCAGATAGGTTCAGTGCTAACTTTACCTCCCTCTCACCCCCTAAAGGGCCCATCTCTAGACCGGAAGAATGCAAAGGTCCTGTAATCATGGCTGCACAGGTAAAAAATGCACTCTCCAAAGCTAAGAACACAGCATCCATGGGACCTGACAACATCCCAGGCTGTGTTTTACATGAACTACAGAACGAACTATGAACTGGCACCCCACCTAAGTACCATGTTCAGTCATAACCTCACCTCAGGTGATGTGCCCACTGAATGGTGCACAGCGACGGTTATCCCACTCCACAAAGGGGGAGTCAACATGGACCCCGGAAACTACCACCTCATTAGCCTGATGAGCCTGGTCTGCAAGGCTATGGAATGTATCATCATGGAACTTATAAACAATGACATTGATAATCTTCAAACTCTGGACCCCACCCAGTTCGGGTTTGTAAAAGGCAGATAATGTCTCCTAATCTTGAAAGACTTCTTTGAAGCAGTCACCAAAACTGTAGAAGAGGGTAAGGTGGTTTACACAGCCTATCTAGATCTCGCCAAGGCTTTCAATACCATCCCCCACTCTTGAATTATAGATAAACTCACTAAACTAGGTATAAATCTCTTTGTCACAAGATGGATTGCCAACTGGCTCACTGACAGAACCCACTCTGTGAAAGTATCAGACTCCAAATCCAACTTCAGACCAGTGACAAGTGGAGTACCACAGAGTTCAGTCTTGGGTCCTCTCCTGTTTGGTATCTACTTCTCTGAAGTACAGGCTAACACAGAAGGTCTTTGGCTAATGACGTTCGCAGATGATTGCAAACTAGGAGCCATAATCAAAACTCCAAAAGATTTGGACATTCTACAAAAGGGCCTCACTGAGACAGATGCCTGGTGCCAAAGCCATGGCCTCAAGCTCAATGCCAAAAAGTGCATTGTCATTCCTTTTGGTAAAAACTCTGTACCCAAGAACTACCACATAGGCGGTAGTCTACTTAACACCGAAAGTCCGAAAGTGTGATAAGAGCCTTTGGGACACAGGTGGACAGTAGTCTCTCCTTGATAATCACATCACCACAGTAGTCAGGAAATCCTTCTACGTGGCACACCTCATCACAAAAGGTTTCTCATCCAGGAAAAAAGAGGTCATTGTTCCCCTCTTCTCATCACTCATTAGACCCATTATAGGGTACAATGCCCTTTTTGGTATGTACCACAAAAGACATCTACAACAACTGGAAAGGCTGCAGAAATACCTCACAAAGAGGATTAGCAGCCTCAAACAGATGCCCTAAGCAGACCGTCTCAAAAAACTGCAGCTTTACTCCATCACATATCGCCTACTCAGAGGTGATCTCTGCCTAACACACAAAGCTATGTGAAACCCAGAGCTTTTGGACATGCTCCACTTAAGGAAATCCCAATCTCTCCGAGCTACACACTCTAGGGACCTAAACCTTGTCACCACAATAAACAGAAAGTACAGTTTTGTACCTACAATAAATGTAGATGTTCGAGTGTACACCCTGCTGCAGTCATCACACTTGGGTTATCCTGTCGTCAGGCGGTCCCGCAGTCAGCCGGAATTCCAAAGTCTTGGTCCGGCATCGGTTGCTGTCGCTTCTTCCCTGATGTCAGTGCGCCAGGGGTATATATAATGCATCCGATGCCATTTTCTTCAGTTTTACTTGCCCCAGATGTCAGGTGCCCCCAAAAAGGTGGTCAGTAATTAGTACCAATTTAAGAAAATTTAGCACAAACACAAAATCCCTCCAGCTATAAGCAAATACATCAGGAAGGTATTGTAAAGATTTAGCCAGTTAGATCAGAGGGGATGGAGGGAGGGTAACCTGGACTGCAGCAGGGTGTACACTCGAACATCTACATTTATGGTAGGTACAAAACTGTACTATGTTCATCGTGTTACCCTGCTGCAGTCATCACACTTGGGTAGAATCCCAAAGCTAAGGATGGGTGGAGGAGTCATAGAGGGTTAGAGGAGGCTAGAAGACTCTGCAGAACTGCAGTGGCGAAGCCAGCTCTAGTCTTAGAGTAAAGTGGTAAGTGATAGTGTTTGGTAAAGGTGTGTACTGAACTCCAAGTTGCAGCTTCCAAAATCTCCTTGGTTGGAACCCCCCTGAGGAAGGCTGTAGATGTAGCTGTTGCCCTGGTAGAGTGGGGCCTAATGGTAGCAGGAACTGGTTTTCTATGATGGGTATAGCAAAAACGAATGCAATGTCCTATCCATTTGGAAATGGTTTGTTTTGATATAGCCTTCCCTTGTGAAGCTGTAGCATAGGATACAAAGAGCTGGTCAGATTTTCTGAAAACCTTAGTTTTATCCAAGTAGTAATGAAGTTGCCTGTGAATGTCCAAGGAATGCAGGAGTCTTTCTCCCTTGTTCTGTAGATTTGGGAAGAAGGTGGGTAAGTGGATGGTTTGATTTAAAGCCGCACTGGAAACCACCTTAGGAATGAAGGAAGGATTAGTTCGTAGAGAAACTCTGTCTTGATGGAAAATGAGGAAAGGTTCCACTGCCATTAGTGCCTGCAGCTCTGAGACTCTTCTGGCTGAAGTTATTGCTAGCAGCAGGGCAGTCTTCCATGATATAAACTGTAGATCAGCAGAGAAATGTGGTTCAAAGGGAGGTAGCGTAAGTTTTTCCAGAACAAAATTCAGGTCCCATGTTGGTGTAGGTGCTCTCCTGGGGGGCCTAATATTTTTTGCCCCTCTGAGGAACTGCCTTAGAAGTGGATCTGAAAATAAGGGTGGATCCATGATGTAGTGGGCTGAAATAGTTGATGCGTGGATTTTAATGGAAAAAAAAGAAAGTCCTTTGTGCATCATCTCAGTTAAATACTGTAGAATTTGAGGCATGTGAGGCTGAAGTGTATTTTGGCCTTTAGCTAGGTTCCAGGCACAAAACCTTTTCCATTTGTCCGAGTAGGCCTTCCTGGTGCTGGGCCTCCTAGCTTCCAGAATAACATCCATAACTGCTTGAGAAAGAGGAGCTGGCTGGATGCTTAGGTGATGTGCCATGCAGCCAGATTTAAGGTTTTGAGCTGGCTGTGTAGAATCTGATTGTTTTGCTGTGTTAGCAAACGGGCAGTTTGTGGTAAAATCCAAGGTGGGCCCTGGGCCATATTCCTTAATAGTGGGTACCAGTGCTGGCGTGGCCAGTCTGGAGCTATGAGTATCAGTCGTGGTCTCTCCTTTCTGACTTTCAGAAGCACCTTTGTGAGGACAGGCAATGGAGGGAAGGCATATACTGTCAGTTTTTTCCAACTGAATGAGTGCGTCCACTTTCCAAGCTTGATGGTGAAGTGTCTGGCAAACAGGTCTATGTCTGGAAGGCCCCATTTTTGAGGTATCATTGCAAATACTTGTGGATCCAGTTTCCACTCGTGGGGATCCATGATGTTTCTGCTGAGGTCGTCTGCCAATGTGTTCTTTTTTCCTGGCAGGAATTGAGCTTGTAACTGAACTTGGTAAGCCAGTGCTGTGTTCCGCAAGGTCATTGCTTGCCTGCATAGAGCGTAGGAGTGTGTACCCCCTTGTTTGTTTATGTACCAGATTACTGTGGTGTTGTCCGTCTTTATTGTAAGTTGTCCTGGATGTAATAGGTTCTTGAAGGCTGTCAGAGCATTATGTACAGCTAGCATCTCTTTTTGATTGATGTGCAGATTCCTTTGATCTGCAGTCCATATGCCTTGAACGCACTGTCTTGCCATGTGTGCCCCCCAGGCGTAGTCTGATGCATCTGTTGTCATAGTTTGCCTGGCTGGAGGCAAGGTGAAAGGCTGACCCTTGTAGAGGTGACATGCCTGTGACCACCAAAGAAACTCCTGTTGTAGGCAGGAAATGAGAGAAATCATTGTGTCCAAGCTGTGGCTGTGTTGAGACCATATGCTTTTTAGGTACCACTGTAATTTCCTCATATGCAGCTTTGCAAATGGTATTAGTAGTATGCAAGATGCCATGAAGCCCAAGGCCTGCAGAATTTTTCTTGCAGGGAGTTGGGTCTTTGTTGCCATTGTTTTGAAATATTGAGTCAGTTGTAGTTGTTTGTCTGGCGTCAGATAAGCCTTCTGGGCCGTTGTATTCAAGCTGGTATTCAGGAATGTCATATTTTGTGAGGGTACTAGTTTTGATTTCTTTTCGTTTACTGTGTACCCCAGGCAACTTAGAAGATGTTTTACAAAAGCCAGATGTTGTAAGAGGATGTTCTTGCTTTCTGCTTGGATGAGGCAGTCGTCCAGGTATGGGTGTATTTGAATTCCTCTTTGTCTGCAGTATGCAATTACTGGAGTCAGGCATTTTGTGAAGACCCTGGGCGCAGTGGATAAGCCAAAGGGCAGTGCAGAGAATTGGTAATGGGTTGAACCTGCAATGGAATGGCAGTATCTTCTGCAACTTTGTCTGATAGGGACATGCAGGTATGCCTCCTTGAGGTCCAACATTACTAGCTATGCTTTCTTGCCCAACATGGGAAGAAGCTGCTGTAGTGTTAGCATCTTGAATTTGGGTACTTGTTAGAAGGTGTTTAGAATTGAAAGGTCCAGAATTGGTCTCCAGGCATTGTCCTTTCTGGGGACTAGAAAGAGTCTTGAGTAAAATCCTTGGCCTTGCTCCCGTGTAGGTACCAACTGAATGGCTCTCATGTCCATGAGAGCTGTAATTTGTTTTTGTGCCTCTGCCCATTGATTTTGTGGCAGGTTTGGTATTCCTCTTTTCATTGGCAAGGTATGGAAATGGAATCTGTATCCTCATGAAATTATGTCTAGGACCCATTTGTCCTTTGTGACAATGTGCCAGTTGTCTGAAAAAAGTGCGAGTTTCCTCCCAAGGGAGCTGCCAAGAGATTGTTGCTTGGCCAGATGAGGTGTAAGTCATTGAGTTTGCCTTCAAGTAGTTTGGGGCCTGTCTTCTCCTCACTTCTGTGTTGCAGTGCCCCATTGTCGAGGTTTGTATTGGGCTTGTGGTTGTCCTCTGCCTCTTGGACATCTGTATTTACTCCTCTGTGGTCTGTCAGTATCTGGAAAGGACCAGTTTTTCATTGGCCAATTTCTGCTGAAGCGAGGGGGCTGTACCTGTAGAAAATCTTTGACTGTCTGCATGGATTTGGCCTTATCTCCCATTTTCTTTAAGACTTCTTCTGCTTTAACTCCAAATAGAACATCCTGCTATAAGGGAGCATCTAGAAGCTTTGCTTTAACATGATCAGGCAGAGTTTGTTCCTGTAACCAAGCATGCCTACTTATAACAGACCCAGTAACAGCTGCTCTTCAGGAGGCCTCTAAAGAATCAAACCCACATTGTAAAGTATGTTTGCCCACCTGTTCAGTTGCATGCAACAGATCCTGCATTTCTTTCAATTCAGACTGTTGAGGGAGTGTGCTCATTTTTTGTCTTAACTGAGACATTAGAAATTGCTGATATTTTAGCATGTGAAATTGGCAATTTAGTGCTCTCATAGCTAGAGTGGCTGAGGTGTAAACCTTTTTCCCCCACCTGTCTAGTGCTCTGGAGTCCCTTTCAGAGGGTACAGGATTTTTTGCCATAGAAGCCTTAGCCCCTTTGGGACCCTGGGAGATAGTCTCTGGATCAGCAACAGGGCTTTTATAAAGGAATTTGTGGGAGTCAGGCACTCTATAGTATCTGTCTGGTTTGGCTGGAGCAGGAGGCAGAGAATCTGGGTTCAAACTAGATTCTAAGTAAACATCATCCACAATGTCTAAAACTGGGGGGATGGCAAGTGGTCTGTGCTGGGGGAGTAAAAGAAACTCCCTGAGCCTTTTCTTTGAGTCAGAGTTGTCCTGACCTTTCCAGTGAAAATGTTCCCTCATAGTGTGTAAAATTTCCCCAAAGGAGTAGTCTTCAGGAGGAGAAGCTAAGGGAATGGAATCCTCAGCATCAGAATCTTCATAAGGGGAAAAAGAGTTATCTTGGTCCTCAGAGGAGCCTGAGGAAATAGACACTTGATCAGAGGAGGCATAATCTTCCTCTTGTCTAGGCCTTTTGTCGGGTGGGGGTTGGGAACCCCTAATTAAAGAGATCAAATCTTCAGCCATTTTAAGCATCTGTTTCTTAGGCATGGGGCCTTGAATTGGAGACTGAAGTGCAGTCTTTTTTGGTTTAATAGGAGTCTTAAGCTTAGGTTACGTTTTTATGGTGAGCGTCGTCATTCTGAAGACGCCTTCAGAAACCAAAGGTGTTTCTGAAGCACCGACATCTCTTTCTGCAGTGTCGTTGGAAGGGGCTAAACAAAATGGCTGTGTCGGCCTAGCACTCTCCGCCAAAGGCTCCGAAGCGGTCTCGGGTTACAAATCTGCGGTAGTCAGGGGCTGCATAGGAGCCTCACTGAAGACCGGTGAACCGGAGACCAGTCCAGCTGAGGCCTCAGAGTATGGCTTGGGTCTAGGCTGCCTGTCCTTATCCTTGCATTTTTTGTGCACGCCGGTAGTCGGTTGCTCCGACGGCATTGTGTAGTTAAATTTTCTACTGAAGTAGTGTCGTGTAAAATCAAAGCGTCTTTTTATAGTACGCTTATTGAACCTAGCACAAAAATGACAACCAGTGACGTCGTGGTCTGGGCCTAGGCAAGGTATGGAGTAAGAATGAAAATCCTTATGAGGTATTTGCTTCCCACAAGAAATACAATTGTTAACTTTTTCTGACATCGGTCTGAGGCAAGAAAAGTTTCCCCAACGGCGTACTTAGCTTTATTGAAGACTTCGGATCTGAAATTCGACTTCGAAAATCTCAGGAGTCGGCCGACCGGCACTTGCGAACTGCTTCTGTTTCAGGCACCGCGCAGCAAGAAAGACTGAAGAAAATGACATCGGATGCATTATATATACCCCTGGCGCACTGACATCAGGGAAGAAGCAACAGCAACCGACGCTGGACCAAGACTTTGGAATTCCGGCCGACTGCGGGACTGCCTGACGACAGGATAACCCAAGTGTGATGACTGCAGCAGGGTAACACGATGAACATCATGCTGGAGGGATAGATTCCTGTCCCAGAGACTTCCCATACTCTGGAAGAAACTACTTATCTATATCAAACAAAGCTCCTCATTAGCACTCTTGAAGAAAAATCTGGATGACTGGATGGGAGATAGGAAATTCACCCCGGGGATCACTTCTGTGGCTCTGCTCAACAGTAGCACAGGAAAATAATTTTCTTGGGTGGCAAAAGCCAGGGTACCTTTTGGCTAGGCTTATATGCACCCTAGGGCCAATAGCCTAGTACCTACCTATGAACCTATATAACAATTTAAAAAAATGTGAAAAAATAACTGAATATGTTGGAATATATAAATGTTCTAACATAAAAGGTAGTGGCACACATACTCCTGACTCCCTTAAAACCGCTGGCAGCATGTGTACATTATCTGATGTACTATGCAAATACTGGTACACAATAACAGAAGTATACATACACAGTTCAGCAATAAGGTACATCAGATAAAAAAGTCATGAAGCACAACCATAATTCTATAATATAATGGCATTACTTTAATAACATAAAAATCCTTTTTTAAATTGATATATAATATATAATAATTTATAATTCATATCTGAGTAATGCAGAGTTTAATCTACTGTCTTTGGTCACATCAGCTTTGCCACAGTAACAAAACATCACTTGTGAGAAAATCCTGCATTACCTACACCAATATAGAAATACTCATGTACTTGCTTCTCTGTTCATAGTCTGCACCATTTTTAAAAATCATCCATAGTTTTACACGGGACAATCTTAAAACAGAACTAAATATTTAAACATTTTTCAAAAACATCATCCATTGAGAGTCTCTGAGAGTTCATTAAAGATATTGCATAATTCTATGATTAAATACATGTAACAGAGTTTTTATGAAGCTTCCTTCAGAAATTCTGTGGGCTGTTGTATTTCTCAGAACAGTGAAACTTTAATTTAATATATTATGAGTGTGTATTAAGCCCAAAGTTGCAGTACCTCTGAATATCCAGGTCCTTTGAGCCATACCAGTCAAGTAGTTATTATACATAAACAGTAGAGCTGTGGGGGTGGACCGTAGGTTCCAGAACCATAGGTCAAGGGGGTGTTAGATTAGAGCCACACACACTTTCAACAGCTGTCCAATGTGCCCTGAAACAGTTTCCAGAGTAGTGATTATATGGAATCATTCACATTGGCATTTCCAAGGAAACTGCAAGCCTAGTGAGATGAAAAAGGACAACTTCAGTAATCATCTTTTTCAGGTGCCCAATGTCATAGTCCCCATGGAAATGCCTACACAACAGTTTCGAAGGCGTACCGATCGTCTTTCATCAAGAAGTTTGGATAAAGCCAAAAATAACTGGAGAATGAAGGCTCAAAACTAGAGTCAATTTTTAACTATTTATTCATTTAAAATTTTAACAGAACAGTTTTTGGATCAGTATGCATTTTCTGAACAATAAAAGTATGAAAACTTAAAGTCTTGCATTAGTGATGTACTGCAATCCTCTGCATACCGCTCAGGCTTTTACTTTAAAATTATTCAGAATGAAACAATGGGAGGATAGTTTATGTATGGCTCCCAAATATGCAACAAACTCTAGAAGATTTAGAATTTTTGCTTGTAAGTGTTTGCATAGGTATTTTTATTTTTACCACAAGCAAATTACATAGAATTTTTCCTCAGGTAGATTGCAAATGTTGGAGGTGTGATAGGGAAGAAAGATGTAATTGGGAATAGTTTTTGGAAGTGTAATAAGTTAGCAGACTTCAAAAATTCCCTGCAGACTACTCTGTGGGAAATGCTAGGTGAGAAAATTGGTGTTTGTTTGTGTCTTTCGGCTTTTCCCGGTTAGGGGTCACCACAGCGGAACTCCGGTCCGCTAATGATTGGCAGTGGATTTTTACGTGCCGAGTTGCCAACCCTGACGCACAACCTTCAATGAAAGTACACCCATTCACGCATGTCTCCCCGCAGAAGATGCTCTAGCTGAGAATCGAACCGGACAGCGTCTTACTGTGAGGCAACAACGTGAGCAAATTAGTGTAATTAAGGAAATTATTTTTTGAGCTGTGATACAGGATCTGAATTGTCTAAAAAATTGTCTAAAAATAGTAAGGCCTTGCTCAGTTTAATTCTGATGGCTGCCGAAAAACCATTTACTAGAAAACTGAAATCAAAGTCTAAACCAGCTATATAACAAGTATTGAATATAGTAACAGAAATAAAAGAATTCTAAATGGGAATCTTTAGAAAAGGGTAGGACCAAATTGCATAGAAAAAATGGAAATTGTGGGAACAATACATGCAGAATAATGTATTGGAGGAAGAATGAGGTTTAAGGGAAGGCATGAACTGAATGAGCTATATAATGTTCAACTGACAATGACTATAGAAGATTATATGTGATGTATAATGTTTACATTTGAAAATACTTCAATATATTTTGTACTCATTTATATAAATGTGTGATTGCTTATGTCATAAGTGATAATTCAATAAAGACTTTTTTGTTAAAAAAAATAGTAATTCTGGACAATGCCAAAAAAAGTCAGATAATGGGCTAAAATCAGTGAAAGATTTTTTAATATGCTCTTATAAAGTTAGAAAGCTGCTAAAATAACAGGTTTGGCTTTAGCATGCATTTTCTGAAGGATATGAAGTCTCAGACCTAAATGTTTCATTGTTTAGTGAGCACAATCCTTAATGATTTGCCAGAAAACCACAGATTTTACAAGGAACATACCAAAGGCATTTGGCAGTAATCTGGACATTCTGGGAAACTCTGGAGAGGTAATAGGTATCCTGAGCGATTTACCAGAAAATCAAATATTTTACGAGGGACAAGTCACAAATATGAGGCAAAATCAGAGATGTTCTACAAAATTTGGGACAGTTTATTTGTTTATTGATACACTGACTTACAATGCCGTAGTCACTTTGCTGTGTTTAATCATTCATTCTCTTACATCCACTTTGTGCTGTTTAGGATCATTATGACTACAGGCAGAGATGTCCTGACAAGCTATGGAAATAAGCCAGTTTAGATTCATAGCTACTCCAACGCCAGTGAATCTTATGACTATTCAAGCCTTGCGAGAACCATCTATCAGGCAGCACCTCCTTTCTGCTGGAGAGCCATACCAGTACAACCCAGAGTAAATTTGTGGATACCCATCCAGTCACTAGTTTATGTTAAAAATAAGATAGTGAATCATGCTGCTTAACATGTAGGGGAAGTTTATTCCAAAGGTTTGGGAGGTGCTGAGCATGCCTCTCCACTGTGGTGGATTTACCTTTTGGTAAAGATTTAGGCCCCTGGTTCTAATACTGATGAAGATATTGTACTTGTGTGAAACAGGAGATCCAGGACAACTTTGTCTCTAATGGTGCAGTAACCAAGACAGATCTCCTCTCAAAAGTCTGTAAGACACTAAATAATGGGAGAGAGTTTCCAGTCTCTCTCTTGGTAGCTCAGGGACTTCATGCCTGTGGTTTTATTTGTTAAGAGGCTTTGGGAATTACTTAATTGTTAGATATGGTTCATGAGATGCATCCCAAAGAGGGTGCTGAACATGATAAATGGCCTGATCAACACTGAGTATAAGGTAGTAATTACCTCTTTAGACTGTGATGCTATTCCCTTGGTGACTAGGTGGGCTAAATAAATGTATTTCCTGACAACTGCTGTCACGTGATGGTTACAGGAGAGGGAGCTATCAGCCCAAGTTTCTAGGTCCTTGGCAAAATTTTCATTTTGTAGTGGTGTGGTGTCTTCCCTGAGAGACACCACTGGTCAGTTTCATATGCATTGATAAGATATATGTAACGCACACTATGTGGGCTCTTGTCTTTCAAATAGTTTATCCATCTTAACACATATGGGTCGATTTTAAAACAAATAGCTTTTGTATGATGCCAGCATGCAGAATGGTGTTAAAGATATTCACCAGGTCAAGATACACTGCCATGGTCACCATAGGCAGCCTCTGTTTTACCAGCATAACTTAGGCAGGATCTACTCTTCACAAAGCCAAACTGTTCGGGCTCAAGTCAAACAAGAGTCTTGCTATCACAGTTTTTGAGATTATTTATGATGCACCCCATAGTTTTGCAGATGAGTCCTGTAAGACTGACTGGACTTTAACTACCCAAGTCAGTTGTAAGGCCACTCTTTTCAAGGGCTATCACCACTGCAGTGCACCACTTAGGGATAAAGCCAGTAGCTAGACTTAAGTTAAACAGCTTGAGACGTGTCTGCACGATCATAGCACTATTATGCAACCAGGTATATGATATGCAGTAGTAAATAAAGATACAATCAAAATGATTGTTGTACACCAGAAACCTGACAAAACCAAGCATATTGCATGCTCTTTTTCTTATCTAGGTGTTACGGTGTTGTGAAATGTTTTATGGAGACTAACAGACCTTGTTAATAAACTGTGTGCTGTACTTAAATGGGGCAGTCTTTGACATTACTGAATATTTTGACTCTGGCTTTTGGAGAAATGAAACCCTGGGAAACGGACACCATGGACCCCCTACTGTCCACTGTACCCACAGTATGCCCCCTACTTTCTCTTCATCCTGTCCTTGCCACACCATTTAGATTACTTTTTTCTTGTTTTTTCATTTTGTTGTAGTCTTCAGATTTTTCCTGGATTGTTTCAATATATTATAAACTGTCCACCATTACACCATAATAAATGAGGAGGAAACCAAATTAAGCCAGAGGCCACGTCTCCCCCCATTGGGTTCAAGATGCTCGGAGCTGCATTTTAGAGCTTTATTCAAATGTTTTTAGACAAAGACAGCCTGAACAAATAATTGTGGCTAAAGAAAGAAAGAAATTCATTCTCACTCTTCCTTTTCTTCCTGCATCCTTTCACCACTCCCTGAATGGCCAAGACTGCAGTATAACAACTGTGGATGAAACAACAGAATTAGCCTGATAGTCTGCAGGCTGCTTGGGCCTCACAAGTCATGGGATTCTAAATACTGTGAGGTACATTTTGCAGGTTTTTTCCCACCAGCCTTTTGTTATAATTGTGGCATGGACAAAAGTCATGACTAATTTGTGCTCAAGGCTTAATGATCAAAGTTGAGAAAAAGTGTTTCCCAATAAACTCAGAAGATAAATGCTTACAAAGGTACATGAATCATTTCTTATAGGCTCTATCTCCCTGTCAAAGGAAGAATAAAATATAGCCACCTACTGTGTATCCCTCTGATGTTAGAGTGGGATGAAAATGAATGAATAAATGGCCTCAGTCTTATATTTCAAGTTGCTGCAGTCAGACATGATACAGCTAGCCTCTTCTCCTCCATCCCTAAAAGACAGCTACCATTTGTGTACCCACCTGACAATCATAATATAGTAACATTTTAACTTGTTGATCACGGATGTATATTCACAATATGCCACCACACCAGTACCTTCCATGTCCCAAAGTAAGCTGCTTGAATATACACTTGATATGTGCTTGTGAGAAAAGAGACACAAAATTTCAATCATGTACTCTAGCCTGCTTATCCTAGACAGTATAATGCCCCTACACAAGCTATAGTTATGTTATGTGCCGACCTGTGAGGTAAGATTGTGAGAAAATTTAAAGAAATAATAACTGTGCTGTCACAGTCCCCCAAAAGCCACATTGAACTTCTATGTATACCTTTGAGGTTTAATTATGATGAAAATTTGAGAAATAATGACCACACTTTCCCCAGTCCCAAAAGCATTATAGTGACCTTCTGTGCACACCCCTAAGGTTTGATTGCAAGGAGAATTTAAGAAACAATAATCTCACAGTTCAAAGCCCCCATCATCCACAAACAAAAGCTATATCAACCTTCTTTGCACAACTCTGAGCAGGACCAGTTGTACAACAGATGAGTAAAGGGCAGAAGTCCTCAATAAGCCTGTATAAAACTCCACTTCTCCAACCTGAGTCATGGACAGTGTTAGGATCTAGATGTTCTCTTGCACATTTTATGTCTTATTTTTGAAAAATAACATCTTGTATTGTATGGATCATTGTGATTAGGCCCTGAATTTTGGTGAAAATTCATGCCTGTCAAGCACCATTTCTGACATTGGAAAGGTTCTTAAGTTTTTACTAAATACCTCTTATTATTGTTAGGCCCTAGACATATACTAGCGCATTAACAGCAGTCCACGGTCACTACTAAAGAGCAGTGAGAGGATGTTAAATACTTCAGATTGTAGAACACTTCAGTCAGACTTGAGAAAGAATTCTAAATGAAGAGTTAATGGTTTTCCGCTCTTCTGTAATAATTCAAAACTAACCTGTCATCTTTAGTCTTGAAAGCTTCATGTAGCTGCATCAGGGAATACACTAAGTGGCTATACTTCAGGTGGCCGACCTCTTTTCCATCAAACTCTGAGCTGATGGATAGGGTTCATTAGCTCCTCATTAATCACATGGAATGCCAGGTGAATGTTGCACTTGCCCCACCCTGCAGTCCCCATGGTATGGCCCATTTTCCATTTACAATAATTTGTGTATCAGTTGATTGGTTTCTTTGGGCTGTTCTACAATGAAACAGATATGCGTATGTCTATATATACATACATACATATATGTGAATGTGTGTGTGAGTGTGTGTTTATATATATATATATATATATATATATATATATATATATATATATATACATATATAGGTATATATATATATATATGTATATATATATATATATGTATATATATATATATATATATATATATATATATCTTACAAATAGGAAAATAGATAACTGTAGTAAATATCTACAGTTTAGCTTTAAATACACTAGTGACAGTCTCAGTTGTCCAAGTTCGGTGCATTTACTCTGAGGAAATAAAATATGGTCCTCGCTTCCAACTTAAAATCAGCACATCATTGGTCATTGTAATTTGAACTCACTCACAGTTCAACTCAAAGTCAGACAGAGAAATTCATTAGTTTCTGACAGTACATAGCTTTGGTAGACCAAGCTTTGCATTTGTGTATATCCACAACACAGTCTTTCAGTCTGCTTGAGTACCCACAGTTATGCTCCTGGCACTCTTGCGATAGATACAAAGGTAAGTTCTTGGTACTCCATAAATTCTTCTATTCAAGGTTCATAATTTAGTACTAGGAGGTTGGCTAGGTAGACCACTTGTAGCCTGGCTACAAGATCCCACTTAGGCACTACCCTACGATAAAAATACCCAGTTCCATCATCTTTCATTAAGGGTTTGAGGGGCCAGACCTGGGGTGGATTTATGGTTCCCCATCCATTCACACAGGTTGTACCTAAGGAGAGTAAGGGATGTACTTTGTTTTATACCTAAGGGAGGTCCATTCCATATGAGAGGGAGTCTTCCAGATAGAGATGTGTCTTGTCAGTGGCTCTGATTTATACTGCAGTGGAAGTTCAGTTCACTTGAGTGGGTGTAGAGGGTGGTGGTTATTTTGTGAATGTGCAGGGGGTCAATGGATCCTTTGAGGCTCTGTAAACCAAAGAAAGGTCACCCCTCAGGAAACTGTAGGAAGCAGAGAAGGAGGCAGTCTGTGTAGCATAGAGAAGACATGCCCTTGATTCTCTTAGGGAGGAAATAGAGTGATCTCTTGAATTTAGTCATATATTTAGACAAGTACTACTGAAAATGTTATTATACCCTAGTATAGGACTGTTGAGGCATTCAGCAAAGTGACTGACAGATTGTGTGAGAGAGGACCTGCAGCAGTCAGGCATGACTGTCAAAGAGTGTAGGAGAGTGGCACAGAATACAGTAAATGGAGACAGTTGTCACATAACTTGACCCCCTATAGAAAATGGGAAAAAAAGGAGGTGATGATAAAGGAGAATTTAAGAAGGATGACAACTTTCTTTGACTTAGAAGATGTACCCCTGGAAATCCATTTGGCTAGATATAAGGATTTTCTAATGACAGTGATAACCTGAAAAAAATCCTGAGAGGGGGAAAAAAGAAAAAAATATAGGTTAGAGACACTTGAGTATTACAGGTGAGAGGAAGAGAAAGAATGATGGCAACGTGTATATATGTCTTGTGAAAAAAGCAGAGAGAGAGAGATGAAGAAATAGAAAGTTAAATCACAGGGTTATTACCTTTGATTTTATAGGGAGTAGTAGTTTGTGAGTTCTAACTCTCATAATGGGTTAAGCTAAGTTGAACATGGGCATCGAAGGATATCTCATTGTCAACAAAAGTGCCCAGATCCCTAATAAATGCATTAATTTTCAAGATGTGTCATCTATGTGCTAGGTGCGAGAGTTCCCCTCTTTGCCACAGGACACAGCACGTCATTTCTTGGCATGCAGCTTAAGGCCATCGTCCAAGCACCACTTATGCCTAAGGACTAATCATTGACGGACACCCCTAGGAGCAACCTTTATACGTGAAAGAATGCCCCCAACATTGATGGATTGGATTCTCTCAGTCAACCATTTCGCTATCCAATGGGTAACATATGGTTTCAATTTCATTAGCTTATCAATGTCACCAGAATGTCAGATGGGATCAAAGGCCTTTGACTGGTGTGAGGAGGCCATATGAACTGATATGCCTGCATCCGACACAACAATAACTTGCTCAAAGACAACCAAGGCATGATCTACCTTTAACAAACCCAAAATGATTTATGTTAAGAGATTGCTGGTTGCTGATGTTTTTGTTAATACGCTCCATAAGAAAAAGAAAAAAATGGAGGCACCCTGTGTGGCAGTAGTGGCTGCTTCAGATCCCGTCAGGAAAGTGCATTATTTGTTGCCTTTTTCATCAGAAAATTCAGGAAAATCAGCTACATAGGAAGGAAATGAAGTTACATTAGGCTACAGTGCAGTGGAACTGTTAGAAATAGGATCTAAAATCTCACAGTGCTGCTTGTTTGATCAGCTATTTACAGAGAGGCTTGTAAGGCCTAACATACTACAGGAACTCCTACAGCTGGGTATTTTGCTGGATCATGGACAGGAATGTAAACATCTGGCTAATCATATGTTAATGTCTCCTAGCAGACACTTAAAAAGGAAAAGATGCAGCAGATTGAGAAAAAGAGGCACCAGAGCAGGAATTTCAGCCACATTAAAATTTAACCCTCACAGATCTGGACTGCTTTTCATTCTGCTGACAAATCTGCGTTCACTTGAAAGCAAGATGGATTACTAAATACTGGAACTCTGTTCGCAAAACAAGGTGAGAAACATCAATTTATTTGTGTTTACTGAAACATGACTTAATCCTAATATCAGTGAAAGCATAGTAAATGTAGATGGCATGACATTATTCAGAGCCGACAGAATTCAATAACTATGTGGCAAGTCTAGAGGAGTGAGAGTGTGTATCATACCACTCAACCATACCGAATTCCTTGGTAAGTGCCAATTTTGAGGGCAAAATATTGGAGTGCCATGAATTTCTGAGTGGCCCCTTTAGTTTCTGATTTTCCCATTTTTTTTTTTTTTTTTTTTTTTTGACAATTTGTTCCTGACGTCATCATGTGCAGGGCATGCGCGATGATATCAGTTTCACAAGGCAGACAACCTGTCAGAAGAATGTCGATCAAGCCATTAACTTGCGATCCGCTTATTATGTGCAACAATGCAAGTCTGCAAGAAATAGCCATTAAGCTTACGAGCTTGAGAGTCTGCATTTTTACTGTTACTCTCCACCTCATAAGTATAAAATGACAAAGAATAAAATGCGCTCATGAAGTGTCCTGTACCATGCAACAGAAATTTAATATCAAGTAATTAAGTCAGTGCATGTTCTGTATGCCTCCCTAGTAACCAAACATGAATTCTCAATGAAAGTATGTCTTAAGTGTGCTTTGTAATCCTGAGCTAGGGCTTCATCGGCCTCACGGTTACTCTGATATACTTGCACATGCTGTATTTTTGCCATCCAGTTACACACGACACTAGAAAAAAAGTAGGCAGATAACAACCTTCTTATAAAATGACGTTCTTTAATTCTTCTTGTCATTTTCTGTACTATAACTATGTCACTTCTTAAAAACAGTCCACAAAACCCTTTACTTTCGTCTACTTTTTGTTGTACATTTGAAAGGAAGGCCAGATTATAGGTTGCACATATTTATCAGTGTATCATTTACTGGCTACACTTCTGGTTGAATTAGCTCCTTTCACCAACCTAGAGACAACGCAGAAACAGAAAGAACATTTTCCCACTCATCATATTTGCAACTGTTTTGTAGGTACTTCATTTGAGAAATTAACAGGTAAGTGGATCTGACCTTTGGTATGATGTACAGACTCTGGGATTAATAAATAATAGTCGGATCGATCATTTTAAAGTTTGGAGCAGTAACCTGCCATTAGGTATTTCACTGTAGGAATATATAGACACAGTGTGTGAAGTTATAGGTATGAAAGGTAGTAATAGCAGATTTATTTCCAGAAACACAAGTACTTATTTGAAAAACCTATAGTGACCCTTGAGTAGCTATTACATTTACAAGGTCCTCCTGTACATCCCCTGAGTGATGGGAAAGCTTAGTTAGCCTACATACTGGAGTGTAAAAGTGTTACAGCAGCCTTTAGTTTGCAGGCATCATACTTTTTTATTCTGCTTGTGTGAATTCGACTGCAGCCGCTTCTGTTAAGTCTGTGGTCCGCTTGTTATATGTGCAGGAAACAACCGTTAAGCTTATGAGCTTGAGAGTCTGCATTTTTACTGTTATGGCAGCCTTTAGTTTGAAGGTATCATACATTTGAATTCTGTTAAGGTAAACGCTTGTGTGAAATCAACTGCAGGCTTCTGTTATATATGTGTGTCTGTAGTCTGAGATACTTTTAAGTGTGTGCAATGTGCAGCCATCAGACTTTTGAATTTTATTTGAATTCTAGAGATATTTAATGATGGCAGGCTGTGTGAGTGTACTTTCTGCACTTTTACTGTTACGACAGCCTTTGCAGGCATCGTACTTTTTGAATTCCGTTAAGTTAAGGTACTTTCTTTAAATTCTTTTTCATATCTGCAAGAAACAGCCATTAAGCTCTATGGCAAGCTCTGCGTGTGTAATTTCTGGACTTTTGCTATGGCAGTCTTTGCAGGCATCACCCTTTTAAATTATGTAAAAGTACTTTTAGCCAAAGGCCAAGAAACAGTCTTTGCAGGCTTCTGTGACTGCAGTGCAGTCTGAGATATTTTTAAGTGTGCATCAGACTTTGAATTTAACAAGGAAGATATGTGTGGTGCATCAGACTTTGCATTTGACAAGGGAGATAAGTGCATCAGACTTAACAGCAGCAGGCTGTGTCTACTTTCTGCACTTTTACTTTTATTGTTACGGGCCAGCAGTCTATACTTCTAAATTCTGTTAAGGTACTTTTAGAGAAAGAAACATTCTTTGCACTGTTTTCAGGCTTCTGTGACTGCAGTGTGAGATACTTTTAAGTGTGCATCAAACTTTGAATTTAACAAGGGAGATACGTGTATCAGACTTAGCGTAAGAAACATCAGACTTTGAATTTAACAAGTGAGATATGGGCATCGGGCTTACAGTAGGAAACAGTCTTTATTAAGACAGAGGGTGTGTGCACTTGTGTGTGTCTGTGTGGTATTTTCACTTTTCCACAAAGGTTGTGTAACCATAGTCACAGAGTTAATAAATTTAAGTAAGGGTGAATCATGGTGTGATGGGGCAAAGCCTCCACATGGAGTTTCCAGTTACTTGCGCACATGCAAAAAAAAAAAAAAAAAAAAAAAAAAAAAAATCCCTTAGGTGATTTGGACTTTATATATCTGTCAGTAGTTTATCATTTTTTAATGTAACAAAGGCAATTTATTCCTTAAGGGCAACAGGCATTTTATTTGTAGATGAAACAATGAAATATAAAGTTGTTTGCTAGCAGCAACTTTTTCATTAGTTACAGATCTCTTTAATGTGGAATTATTTAGATGACTTTTACTTCTGCAGAGATTGTGCATATTTACTGATACTGGTGGATTGTAGAAGTTTGAGTAGACTTTTATGATAGAAATGTTCTAAAGTGGGCAGTTTTGTCATGGTTGGTTCATGCATTTTGTTTCCTTGCCTACTGGAAAAATGTTCATTAATGTTCAATCAAAACAATACATTTAAAATGCGCTCTCTAACAAGTGTGTTGTATTATAGAAGGAATATCATTTAATACAGTCAGGAAGGTGGACCAAAGAACACATGTATGTTTTGTGTGCAAGGGGCCTATGATTTGAAAACAACCCAAAGGTATTCTTTATCTGCCACTGGCAAGATGCATTTTCTTTGAATGTGGGTTACAATGCTGTTTCAATGAATGTGAGCTTCAAGGGCAGAGAAGTTTTAATCCTAAGTCTATTTTCATTGTGAGACTGTATTGCTTTGTTTAGCAGATGTCTGTTGGTGTTTATGCTATAAAATGTAAAATAAAAGTTTTAAATGAAATCCAGATAATCATTGTAGAAGTAAAGCAGTATACACATTTCAGTGTTTATGGTAAATAGGGCAAAATAACTAAGTAATGGAACATTGGAATGGCTGTAGGGAGGAGGGCTGTGTATGGGAGGCCCCATTCGACCATAATTTTGTGAAGGGGGAAGGACGACAAACTCAAAGACAGCCCTGGATGGCACAAATTCTAGCTATGCCACTGATCAGTAGGCCATGGAGAATGACTTTTGGAGGTCCTAGCAAACTATAATATTCTTTTATTAAGATTAGAATATTGCCTACCATTACATGCCCTACTTTTACCACAAAACCCACATACTGCAAGTCTCCAAAAACAAAATCCTAAGGTTCATCATGTTCTCCCTTCCCAGTGAACATCATTGCTACACTTCAAAATACATTTCAAAAAAAAAAGTTACCATTTACTACAGGGTCTGGGGCCATATTTTGATTGTCTGTTCTTCAGTTTGCATTTGAAAGTTGGTATCCCATAATTCCATTGGAGTGGGTGGGGTTACATACTTGTGTATGCAAACTTCATGTTAATCAGCATACAGATCTGTACCTATTTTTCAGGGGTTTTGTCCAGATTTTTGATGTTTCCAGATTGAGA
The DNA here is from genome assembly GCF_019279795.1 of Protopterus annectens. NCBI lineage: Eukaryota > Metazoa > Chordata > Ceratodontiformes > Protopteridae > Protopterus > Protopterus annectens. The sequence goes on from NC_056749.1 coordinate 457,798,168, forward strand.
GGTATGGTGTGTATATATGTAAATAACAGCAGGTGTAGTAACTGTAAAGTGGTTAACTCTTTCTCCTCAGAGAACATGAATTAATGTCCTTAAAATAAGACCCTTCTACTTGCATAGAGAGTTCAGTGGAGTATGTATTACAGTGGTCTACATTCCACCCAATGCAAACACCAATTAAGCACTGCCTACTCTCTATCAGTCTATAAGTGATGTTCAGAACAGCAATCCAGAGTTTGCAATAGTCATTACAGGGGACTTTATCCAGGCCAGCTTAAAGTCAGTATTACCCCATTACCACCAACATGTGGACTTTGCCACGAGAGGGGGTAAATACACTGGATAAGGTAGATACCAACATTAAGCAAGCATATAAAGCAGCACCTTATCCATATCTAGGTAGCTCTGACCACCTAGCCATCATGCTGGTTCCTGCATATAAACCACTACTGAAAACCAGCAAACCAACTAGGAAATAAGGCTATGCCCTGAGGAAACAGTCTCAGCTCTGCAAGACTGCTTCTAGTGGACGGACTGGTCAGTGTCCAAAGAGACAGCCATGACAGACAAGCACATTGACCTGGATATGTACACAGAGTCAGTAACTGACTACATCTCAAAATGTGGGGATAATATAATAACCACCAAGTGCATCATCATATGGGCAAAGCAAAAGCCATGGCTAACCAGTGAAGTATACAAGCTTGTAAAAGCTAGGAACACAGCATTCAGATCAAATGACATGTATGCTCTAAGGGTTGTCAGAGCCAAACTGAAGAAAGGTATTAAGGATGCAAAGAAATCCTATGGCAGGAAGATCCAGAGCCACTTTAGTGACCAGAGGGATACCAGATGACTATGGAAGTGCATAAGAAACCATCACTGACTACAAACCTACGGCAGCCTCATGCGATGGCAGCACTGAATTTTTGAACCAACTGAACATCATCCTCAGCAAGTTTGATGCAGATAACAAAGCGGTGGCAAATAAACTACCTGTTGACAAGGATGAAGCAGTGCTGAGCCTGAACACAACTGATGTCATCAGAACCTTGAAACGGGTAAACCTGAGGAAAGCAGCTAGCCTAGATAACATCATGGGTAGGGTACTGCAGGAGTGTGTGAAAGATCTGACACCAGTACTTACAGAAATCTTCAGTATACTTCTCTACAACTAGCCAGTGTACCAAAATGCTTCAAGAAGATGACCATTATTCCCTTACCCAAGAAACCACAACCAGCAACTCTAAATGACTACTGAACAATGGCTTTAACCAGCCTCTGAAAGCATTTCATCACTGTTGAATTTAAAGATCACATAGCCTCAAGCATACCAGTAACTCTGGACACATTGCAGTTTGCATACAGAGTGAACCGTAGTACAGCATATGTCATCTCCTTAGCAGTCCATGAAACTTTGACCCACTTTGAAGGCAAGAACTGTTGTGCAAGACTACTATTCATGGACTTCAGTTCTACCTTCATTACTGTCAGCCCTCAGACTCTGATAATGAAACTACTACAGCTGGGCATCACCTTCCACTTATATAATTGTATACTAAGTTTCCTCATGGAAAGGCCTCAAAGTGTTTGTGTGGATGACAGTTCAAAAAGCATAACCTTGAATACAGGAGTACCACAGGGGTGCATCTTAAATCCTCTCCTATTCATCTTGCTGACACCTGACTGTGTGGCCAGACATAAGTCCAATAAAATCATCAAATTCTCAGATGACACCACGGTCAAAGGTCTGGTCAGAGATGGAGAGGAGATGGCCTACAGGAATGAGAGCGATCATCTATTGGGCTGGTGTGACAAAAACAGCTTAGCACTGAATGTCAGCAAGACAAAGGAACTGATTGTGGATTTCAGATCTCAAGAACCACACCTACCTCTACAGATGAAAGGGATGACAGTGGAAAGGGTCAAAAGTACAAAGTTTCTGGGAATACATATCACTGAGGACCTGTCATCAGTCAGTCCATGACTATTACATGGCCAAAAAAACTCACCCAATGATTACACTTCCTAAGGAAACTGAGGAAGGCAAAACTATCGAAGACCATCCTCCAAACTTTTTACAGGGGTATCATCGAATGCATCCTTACCAATAACATTACTGTCTGGTATGGGGGCTGCAACACCTCCGATTGCAAGCTTCTTAGACAAGTTATAAGGGAAGCAGATAAAATTATTGGTTCCTGTCTTGCACCTCTGAAAGAACTACATGAATCACACTGCATCAGTGGAGCCAGGAAGATATCCAGTGATCCTTCACATCCTGCATATGGAATGTTTTCCCACCTCTCCTAGGGTAGGAGATACAGAAGTATGCATTGTAGGACTTCTAGACTTAATAGTTTCTTTCCTGTCTCCATCTGTCCATCAGACTACTGAACTCTTGTGAAAAGTGAGCCAGGAGACTGTCAGTGCATACTTCCCCTCCTGCACACATAGTTATGCTATTTATCTGACTGTACAGGTCCTTACATATCCAGGCTTTGTTGCACTATAAGTATTAAGCTTTTTCATGTGCAATAACTAACTGATGTGCATATTTACATTGGTTCACACCTTACCATTGGACTCTATGAAGTGCAGTATAAATCACACTGTGCAATATTCATGTTGACCATTCCATATGCTGCTTAGTTCTTATGTTATAATAAGGCCATCCACATGTTGTTACTCAATTCTATTTATATGAAATATCTGTCTGGTCATATCGTTATTATTTTATTCTAGTTTTACTTTTATTTTTATTATGTTATTTTATTCTTCTCTGTGTGTATGTTTTTGCACTGGGAACAAAGCATCGCAATTTCGTTCAGCTACACTTTGTGTAGTGCTGACCGACAATAAAGTTTTCTTTGACTTTGACTTTCACCATAATGATATACTCCATTGCAAAGTAGTTTATATTCATTCAGGGTAGAGGGAGTTGTATTTTTCTGGTAATGTTTCCAAGCTTTGTCTCAGAGACACATAATAGCTGTGGTTTGTTTGGTTAACCAGGGGACCATGTTGCTTTCTATTCTTTTAGTCTTGGAGGGGAACAAGGTTATTTAGAAGGTTTAGAAATGTTGTACTGAAGTATGGAACAGCATTATCTGGGGAGAGGGTTTTTAGAGGGGTCCAGTCTATGTATTTTAGGGAGTTAGAGAAGGTATCAGGGTTGAAGTTTTTTGTAGAGCATGTAGAGATATAAGTGTGGGATAGTTGTAAGGAAGAGGGAAGCCGATGAGTGAAAGAGGAAAGGTGATCACTGAGAGAGTCGGGGAGGGTGCCACCATCAGAGATGTAGCGGGGGTGGGAGACCAGAATCCAACCAAGGATACTGCTGGAGGAAGTCCTTGGAGGGTCTGCTGGTAGAATTGATTAACTCTGATAAGTTATATAGGTTAAGGTTTCTGGAGTTTGTAGGAGATTGGCTGGTGACCAAGTCAATGTTAACATCACTGAGGATAATGGTCTCATTATTAATGTTGGAGGAGAACCAGGACAGGATGTCCTCGAGAATTGGGATCTTGTCTCTAGGAGGAATGTAGAAAGCAGTTATACATATGTGTTTGTGTCTATTCATTTGAAGTAGGGCAAGCGTTAGTTCGGCATTGGCGAAATGGGGAAATGGGTTTAGTATAGGGGTGACTGAGAGGGAGGAAGAATAGAGGAGAGCAACTCCACCCCCTTTTTTGTGGGTCCTGTATTTTCTAATTATATGGTAGTTGGGGGGGATTATCTCTGAGTCTTTAATATAGGGTTTTAGCCATGTTTCTGAGATGGGCAGGATGTCTGGCTGATTATGGAGAAGCCAGGCATGGAAGTTTTTTATTACATAGGCTTTGAGCATTCAGTGTGGTGAAAAGAAGGGATTTTCTGGTTGAGGGGGGTGTAGGTAGGAGTAAATTTGACTTATAGGGAAGAGAGGGGCCAAGGTTAGGATGAATGTCGCCAGAGAGAAGGATGGTAATGAGTTGGTGGATATGGTAAAAGAGGTATTTAGAGAGCTTAGTGTCTGGTTCTAGAGTCAGGGAATCAGTAGGAATAAGTTGTGTTGGGATTGAGAAAGAGTGCCTGTGGATAGTGATAAGTTTGTAGGGAAAAAGGAGGCTGTTATTGAAGGAGTAAAGGAAGGGGGATATGAGGGTCGTGGTGTGCGCGTGATGTGTGTGGTATGCACATGTAGTATGGAAAGGGGGAGAATTGTTGGTGTTGGGAGGACTAGTGAGAAAGTTAAGGCAGGATAGGGTGAGAAGAAGAAGTGTAAGGGTTATAAAAGGGACAGGTTTTATAAGCATAGTGGTTAATGAGTAAACCAGCTACGGATAGCAAATAAAGGTGAGTGGGAAATGGGATGGGCTGGTATAGGTGTGGCTGAGTATTGAGGATAGCTGGGGGGTGGGAGCTAATAAGAAGGGAATAGGGATTGTTAAATAAATTGTAATAAGGGGTGGGGAGATTTGATAGTTTTGTTTGGAAGTGGATAAGTAGGTATAAGCATAGAGGTACTGGGGTGGGTGGAAATGGGGGCAGGTTAGGGGAGCAGAGTGAGCCAGTAGGGCAAACGGAGCAGGTAGACCCAAGCCAAGGAGAAGGAAGGAGACTTTGTAGAGACAATCAGTGAGATGGAAGAAAGACCTGGAGCTGAAGAGCAAGCTTATAGGTAAGGGAACACAGGAATAAGACCACGGGCCAATATGGAAAGGGAGAGCTAGACAAGGGGAATCCTCAGGGGTGAAAGTACTAACACAGGGCTACTGCAGGTTAGTGTTGGAATATGAAATCGGGTGAACACTACCACCTAGTGACCAAACTATGACTGACTAATGAGATATACCAGGAACAGGCAAGGGAGTGAGGGGGAAATAAGGGAGTAAAGATGGAGCTGTAGGCTGCTAGCAAACACGTGGCAAAGCTCAAAACTAGGGTGATTTAGGCTAAAATAGTAGTGAATATAATACCACAGTAGAGTTGCATACACGCTATAATTCTTTGGGCTGTATAGTTACAAAACACAGTAATAGTCCCATTTAGGTGTTCTTTCAAAGGCAGTTTGCCAAGGTGGTTTGTGGAACACTGGGAAAACACCCATAGAGGTTGGAACGCAGCAATAGGAGGCTGTAAAGAAGAAAACAAATGTAAAATGAGTATTGAGTAATTTATAATAGAAAGAGAAAGAAAATACAACTAGGAAGTTCAGTAGATTAGATAGTGGAGGTTTTGATGTGGGAATGCATGCATATAGAGCAATGGATTCATAGGGATAAGGTGAGAGAGGATAAGGGTTGAGCAGATGGATAAGACAGAGAAATGATGAACAGATAAGGTACTTAGTAAAAAATACAACAGCAAGGTGAAGAGTTTCTAGGTCAAGAAATACAGCAGTTGCAGCACAATAAATGTTACAGACAGTAAAAGTGCAACAGCAGTTATGGTTTCAGGATACAACTTTGGAATGGATACAGCTTGAGGAATGCATGGAGGCTACACATGACAGATGAATGTAACATGAGTCTAGTCTAAGCAACTAAACACTTAATATAAATGAGTCTAGTCTAAGCATCTAAACACTTAGTTTAATATGAGTCTAATATAAGCATCTAAACACTGAATCACTTTACTGTATACAAGAAAGTACACTGATTTCAATGATGCAGAGAAGACGAACAGATGGAAAAAAAAAATAAAAACCTGTAGCTCAAACTTTTAAATTAGCTTCTGAAGACAGCCAGTACTACATAAAGTATTAGTAAAAGCATAGAAAACCACTAACCCCTACATAAGTTCATAGGTTCATACTAGGCTATCTGCCCTAGGGCATTTATAAGCCTAGCCAGAATGTGTTTGGCTTTCGCCACCCATTTTAAATTTATTTTGCTATGCCCTTTTTCGAGGTTAGTATACTAGGCCTCTGTCTAACAGTGACACAGAAGTGATACCCGGGGTAAACCTACAATCTCCCATCCACTCATCAAGATTCCTCTTGAAGAGAGTCAATGAGGGACTCTGCCTAACCTGGACTGGGATTTTATTCCAGCGTGAAGGGAGCCTCTGGGTTATGAATCTGTCCCTCCAGCATGTCCTATTTATTTCAGTGCTGAGGTTCAAGTCTCTCGAGCGCGTAGCTCGATGGGATTTGGATTTTCTGAGGTGCAGCATGTCCATTAATTCCGGGTTGAACATGGCTTTATATGTCAGGCACAGATCGCCTCTGAACAGGCGGTATGCCACTGAGTAGAGCTCGAGTTTCTTTAACCGGGCAGCATATGGCATCTGTTTGAGCCCTTTGATCCTCTTGGTGAGGTACTTTTGGGTTCTTTCCAGTTGCTGCAGGTGTCTGGTAAGGTACATCCCAAAAGGGGCATTGTACTCAATTATGGGCCTGATGAGGGATGAGTAAAGAGACATGATGACCTCACCTAATCTAGATGTGAATCCCTTCATGATTAGGTGGGCTATATAAAATGTTTTTCTAACCACTTTGGCCACGTGGTTGTCAAATGAGAGATTGCTATCAACTTGGGTCTCCAGGTCCCTAATTACTTCTTCTGTACTTAATGGATTACCACCTATGTGGTAATTTGTGGGCACTTTGTTTTTGCCAAAGGGGATGACTATACACTTTTTGGCATTTAGCTTGAGGCCATGGCTCTGGCACCAGTTGTCTGTTTCTATGAGGCTCTTTTGGAGGATGCTTGTGTTGGCTGGAGAGTCAATTATGGCGCCCAGTTTGCAGTCATCTGCGAACTTGGTCAGTCACAGTCCTTCTGTGTTAGCCTGTACCTCCGAGAAATATATACCGAACAAGAGAGGTCCCAGGACTGAGCCTTGTGGGACACCACTTGTAACTGGTTTGGAGTCTGACATGGCTCCAGCAATTCTAACCATGTGGGTTCTGTCCTTGAGCCAGTTTGCAATCCATCTAGTGACATAGGGGTTTATATTTAAGCTGGTGAGCTTATCTATAATGCCCGAGTGAGGTATTGTATCGAAGGCTTTTGCAAGGTCCAGGTAGGCTGTGTGGACCACCTTCCCCTCGTCAATGGCCTTGGTGACTGTTTCAAAGAAATCAACCAGGTTTAAGAGGCAGGATCTGCCCTTAACAAAGCCGAACTGGGTAGGATCCAGTGTCTGTAGGTCCCCAATATCTTTATTTATGAGGTCCATGATGATCCCTTCCATAGCTTTGCAGACCAAGCTAGTCAGGCTTATGGGGTGATAGTTTCCAGGATCCGTTGAGGCACCACCTTTATGGAGAGGGACCACTGTTGCTGTACGCCACTCTTTGGGCACATATCCTGTAGTAAGGCTGAGATTGAACAGTAGTTTTATGTTTGGGTTTAGCTCTTCTTGGAGTTCATGTAGGACGCACCCCGGGACACCGTCTGGTCCCATTGATGCTGTGTACATGCATCTAAATGCAGTTATTTTGCAGCCTATAAAACATAAAATATTGAGAAAAGCACATAGAATCACTATCTGGTACATGCGTCTATACGCAGTTATTGTACTGTTTTAAATAGCTTGGGAAGATAGCCAGTACCACATGAATTATTAAGAGTAGCTCTCATAAGACCACTAACTGGTTAATGCATCTAAATGAGGTTCTTTTACTGTGTGTAGCGGAAGATGGTACCCAGATTGCAATGATGCAGTGACAACAATTGAAAAACAAAAATAAACTGTAGCTCAGACCCTTTAAAATGCATCCGAGAACAGCCTGTTCCATTAACAATGATAAGGATAGCAAATAAAGGCACTCACTACACAGTACTGGAACTAGTAGATGTCCATGCTCATAAGAATATCTTAGCTGTAGTGTGCAGAGTATGCTGAACGAATGAATCGCAAATACAACGGAAAGACATTCCGAGCCTAAAATCCGCTCAGAAAAAATACACAGCTACATAAGTCAGAACATGTTACAACCAAATATGTTAAAAACAATATTATTTAAATAGGTACTTTAAGCCTAGTGTGAATAAGCACTCACCGACGAGTGAAGCCAGCAGCCTACAACAGTACAGGACAGAAATGGGTCAGGGATTGTAAAAAAAAAATGGCACTGCAGGTGATGGCTTCACTATATAGACTTGGGGGCGTACTGTAGGTGACAAAGGAAGTGGGAGGGGCAGGAGAGAGTGAGAGACGTATTTGAAAAAAAGGGACGGGGATATGCTTGATGAAACTGGAACTAACTGCCTAAAGTGAACACTCTTGAGCCAGATAGCCTAAGGAATAAATCATATCATGCAACAGCATCCACACTGTCCCAGATTTATAGAAAATGTTTATTAGGATCCTTGATCAGAACTTCCCCACATTTTGCAGTGGGCCAGATACTTGTATAACTATCAAACAGCCACAGCTATTAGCTACATCTCTACTACTACTTTTAATCCATTTGTGAAAGAGTTGCCCCAGTACTAGTTTTACAGTTGATACTTAAAACCCTTCAGGAATGTCCGATATTTTTTTTGGCTTCGTTACTGATGATGTAAACAGGAGAGTATCGAAATCTTTCAAGCTGTAAAATAAACTTGGAGAAGACTGTTTTCCCCTAAATGCCCACACATTCAGAGGGGAACCTTCTAATCTCATGCATACAAGAAATCCTACTACTTCTAAACTTAAGATATTGCAACCACATGCCTCTGGTGGGTCAAGGACATGACTATAATGTACCTTCTATTATACTTATTCAGAGAAATAATGAAAGATGGCCCACCTGTCAGTGTTAAAAGCTAATATTTAACATACCTAATATCTTGTAATGAATATGCCATACTACTTTCCTGTACCATAGTTTGAGTGTGACGGCAGCACCAAGGATCAAATGGTGGAAATTGAAAAAGTGTAATTATGAGGTGATGTTCATGGAAGAGTTAAGACAGGCACTGGGTGGCAGTGAAGAGTTACTGAATAGCTGGGTAACTACAGCAGAGCTAGTAAGAGAGATGGCTAGAAAGGTGCTTGGTGTGACATCTGGAAAGAGGAAGGAGGACAAGGAGATCTGGTGGTGGAATGAAGCAGTACAGGAGAGTATACAGAGAAAGAGGTTGGCGAAGAAGAAGTGGGATTGTCAAAGAGATGAAGAAAGTAGACAAGACTATAAGGAGATGAGGTGCATGGCAAAGAGCGAGGTGGCGAAGGCTAAGGATAAGGCATATGAAGAGTTGTATAAAAGGTTGGACACTAAGGAGGGAGAAAAGGACCTGTACCAATTGGCTAGACAGAGGGACCGAGCTAGTAAAGATGTGCAGCAGGTAAAGGTGATAAAGGATAATGAGGGAAACGTACTCACAAGTAAGGAGAGTGTGTTGAGCAGGTGGAAAGAGTACTTTGAGGGGTTGATGAATGAAGAGAATGAGAGGGATAGAAGGTTGGATGATGTGCGGATAGTGAATCATGACATGCAGTGGATTAGCAAGGAGGAAGTAAGGATTGCTATGAAGAGGATGAAGAACGGAAAGGCTGTTGGTCCAGATGACATACCTGTGGAAGCATGGAAGTGTTTAGGTGAAATGGCAGTGGAGTTTTTAACTAGATTGTTTAATGAAATCTTGGAAAGTGAGAGGATGCCTGAGGAATGCAGAAAAAGTGTTTTGGTACCAATTTTTAAGAATAAGGGTGATGTGCAGCGCTGTAGTAACTACAGATGGATTAAACTGATCAGTCACAGCATGAAGTTATGGGAAAGAGTAGTGGAAGCTAGGTTAAGAAGGGAGGTGATGATTAGTGATTAGCAGTATGGTTTCATGCCAGGAAAGAGCACTACAGATGCAATGTTTGCTCTGAGAGTGTTGATGGAGAAGTACAGAGAAGGTCAGAAGGAGTTGCATTGTGTTTTTGTGGATTTAGAGAAAGCATATAACAGGGTGCCTAGAGAGGAGTTGTGGTATTGTATAAGGAAGTCGGGATGTGTCAGAGAAGTATGTAAGAGTGGTACAGGATATGTACGAGGGCAGTGTGACAGCGGTGAGGTCTGTGGTCGGAGTGACGGATGCTTTTAAGGTGGAGGTGGGATTACATCAAGGATCAGCTCTGAGCCCTTTCTTAGTTGCAATGGTGATGGACAGGTTGACAGACAAGATCAGACAGGAGTCCTGTGGTCTATGATGTTTGCAGATGACATTGTGATCTGTAGTGAGAGTAGGGAACAGGTGGAGGAGACCCTGGAGAGGTGGAGATATGCTCTAGAGAGAAGAGGAATGAAGGTCAGCAGGGCTAAGACAGAATATATGTGTGTGAATGAGAGGGAGGATAGAGGAATGGTGAGGGTGCAGGGAGTAGAGGTGGGGAAGGTGGATGAGTTTAAGTATTTGGGATCAACAGTTCAGAGTAATGGTGAGTGTGGAAGAGAGGTGAAGAAGAGAGTACAGGCAGGATGGAGTGGGTGGAGAAGAGTGTCAGGAGTGATTTGTGACAGACAAGTACCAGTAAGAGTGAAAGGGAAGGTCGACAAGAGGGTAGTGAGACCAGCTATGTTATATGGGTTGGAGACAGTGGCATTGACAAAAAGGCAGGAGTCAGAGCTTGACATGGCAGAACTGAAGATGTTAAGATTTGCACTGGGTGTGATGAGGATAGACATGATTAGGAATAAGTATATTAGTGGGTCAGCCCAGGTTGGAAGGTTTGGAGACAAAGCCAGAGAGGCAAGATTACGTTGGTGTGGACATGTGCTAAGGAGGGATGCAGAGTATATTGGGAAAAAAGATGCTAAGGATGAAGCTGCCAGGTAACAGGAAAAGACAGAGGCCTAAGATAAGGTATATGGATGTGGTGAGAGAGGACATGCAGGTGGTTGGTGTGACAGAGCAAGATGCAGAGGACAGGAAGAAATGGAAACAGTTGATCTGCCTTGGCGACCCCTAACGGGAGCAGCCGAAAGAAGAAGAAGATGACTTTCCTGTACCACAGTTTAACATAGTGTGAGTATTACTTCTGAAGTTTCTGTGGTAGAATTAAACAATAAGGGTAGCACCTTCAGTATAATGTTAACCACTGAAACATGGTCTGAAATTCTAACAATTCTAGGGGGATTATGTACTTTTCCCAACGTTGACAAACTGCACAGTGGATTTTTTTTTCTTTTACCTTCTACAATATCCTGAACTTGCTGCTTGGTTACTCACTGGCAGGTCATCTTTGGAAGGATATTAACTTCTTAAATGATTCTCTTTTTAATTCCTCCAGAATTTCATCCCGTAAAACTAAGGACTGCAACAGATCTAAATGCAGTTATGCAGGAGTGTAGCCAGTTTTGTTTTTTTTTCAAATTGTACAGATGATTGTAGAGAAGATTAACCCTTATTGCATGTTTGCACAGGTGTGGAAGTTTACTCAGTGACTGACAGCCATGAAAGACAGCAAGGATGATGTACTCATTTTCAGTAACATAACAGCTCATATTTGGTGTTGTACAGTTGTATCACAAATGAATTGCCTACATACAGCGCAGATCTGTTATTGGACCCACTCACTCAACCCTCCCCTCCAAGATAAATAAAAATTAAAATGTATATTGAATGATACAGTTAAATAACAAGTAATTACTTTAAAATATACCATAGCACAGTGAGCAGTGGAGATGTTGCCCTCCTCACACAATTTGGCATGTTTGGTGTTGCACAACCACACTGCAAAATGCTTTCTGTTATGTAATGAAGTAAATATAGTATAGATCTGTTGCCCAACCATGCATGTGATGGAGGGCAATATCAAAGTTCCAACTAGAACCTTAAAGCTAAATGGCTAACACCATGTGCACTAACTGTGCGAAATAACAGTGCTTTATAGTACCAAAAGTAACTGTGTTTATGTTTAACAGAGTATCACTAACATGAATACTTATAGGGACTCTTTTTTTATTTTATTGAAACCTGCAGTTATAAAAATATGTCTTGCTGAAAATGTGTTTACGAAGTGCATGTTTTTAGTGTGTTTGTGCATTTACATTCCACTCACATTGGTCTTGGGCAATATGTTAGTGGTTACTCTTCTCCACAATTACTCATGACTACTAAAAATAAACACAGTTTATAAGGTCAGCAGGACTAAGACAGAATATATGTGTGTGAATGAGAGGGAGGATAGAGGAATGGTGAGGATGCAGGGAGTAGAGTTGGCAAAGGTGGATGAGTTTAAATACTTGGGATCAACAGTTCAGAGTAATGGCAAGTGTGGAAGAGAGGTGAAGAAGAGAGTACAGGCAGGGTGGAGTGGGTGGAGGAGTGTGTCAGGAGTGATTTGTGACTGATGAGTACTAATAAGAGTGAAAGGGAAGGTCTACAAGAGGGTAGTGAGACCAGCTATGTTATATGTGTTGGAGACAGTAGCACTGACAAAAAGGCAGGAGTCAGAGTTGGATGTGGCAGAGTTAAAGATGATACGATTTGCACTAGGTGTGATGAGGGTAGACAGGATTAGGAATAAGTATATTAGAGGGTCAGCCCAGGTTGGATGGTTTGGAGACAAAGCCAGAGAGGTGAGATTGCATTGGTTTGGACATGTGCTGAGGAGGGATGCTGGGTATATTGGGAAAAGGATGCTAAGGATGAAGCTGCCAGGTAAGAGGAAAAGAGGAAGGCCTAAGGTAAGGTTTATGGATGTGGTGAGAGAGAATATGCAGGTGGTTGGTGTGACAGAGCAGGATGCAGAGGACAGAAAGAAATGGAAACAGATGATCCGCTGTGGCGACTCCTAACGGGAACAGCCGAAAGAAGAAGATTAAAAATAAACACAGTTAACCTGTGGTCGTATACTGCCCATCAACACCACAATACCAGGAAACTTCCTGTTTAATTACTCCAGTCGAAAATTCCTTACATCCTCTGACTTTTCATAACAAGCCCACTTGCCACAAATAGCTAGTCTTACATGTGTCCACAATCAAATGTAATTGCAATTTACTTGCAGTGTCAGACTATGACAAACTCCTTTACCACTTCAAGGTAACCAGCCTCACAAAGGTCCACTCATACTAGAGATCACTGGCAGACTTTAACTTCTCGTTCATGATTGCTAGAGCTATTTGGTGCTCTGATTTTGATTCAATTAATGTTAATAACCTAAACCATTCCCAGCAAACAGCCTTCTTCCTGTGAAATGTAATATACTAGCAGTATAAGCTGTTCAGAACAAAAAAACCTGTTCCAGTCTAAGACGAAACACAGCATTCTGAACCACTCACTACAACAGATCCTTGTATTTCTAAGACAAAACACAACCTACAAACATGCATACTGCACAAAAGCCTCATCCACACAGTCTTATTTATTTTATACTATCTAGTCAAACCTAGAAGGACATCATTTGGTCTTGTAAAAGACCACTTGAAAAAAGTACCTCTTAGCTCAACACTGGCAGAAATTTAATCATTAACTACTGGACTGAGTTGTTCATTCTGTTTTTGGCTTAGTTAATAACTTAAATCATTCACAAGAAGCAGTCACCTTCCAGCAAAGAGGGCACACAACAACAATCTAAACTGTACGCACCAAGCAGCACCTTTCCACTCTAAGTTAAGTCAAAACACAACAAACTAAATTGCTTGCAACAAGCAGGTAACTTCCAGTGGAAGTCAAAACACAGCATGCAAACAAATGTACTACCACAAAACATTTGTGCATACAATCCTAACTATTCTCCATGCATTATGCAAAAAATAGAGGAATATTGTAAACTGGTCTGGCACAAAACAGGGCTATTACAGGAGACATCAACATTGTGCACCTCATACATATCAGGTCCCATACCACCAGACTAAACTAGCAAACAGTACTTCACTGGCAGATGTTTAATCTTTTAACTATTGGGCTGAATTGTTTACTGCTCTTATCTATCCAACTTAATAACAACCTAATCCATTCTTAGCAAGCAACTATCTCCCTCCAGTCTGTACTGAAACATAACAACCTAAGAAGCCTAGATGCAGCAGTAATGGACTAGCTCAAGATACTAAGTAAAGCTGGAAAAAATAAAAGAAAAAAATAGGCTAACAACACAGAACATGTATTGTGCAATTTGTTAAAGTGAAATTGGAGAAACTTCAGAATTAACATGAACAGAACTATTCAAACATACACATATATTTACATCTCATACATGCAAAGTACCTGAATTCATGCCATATATTTCAGTTCTTCCTTCCCTCATGTCCTTTTGGTAGCTCTCCTTTGTATATTTCCCTGTTCTAATTTTTGTATCTCCTTTTTATATAATTATCACAGTTAGACACAGCATTCCAGCTGTAATCATTTACAACAGAAGGAGAATCTTACTATTTCTTGAGTATTTTCTCCTTTGCTGTGCTTCCCAACACCCTTCTGACCTTAGACATTGTACGCTTTACCATAAAGGTGATCATAACTCACACCCTTTTCATCAACTGTCCTCAATAGACCCAACTCATGTGCCATTTAAGTTTTCCCAGATATTCTACAGTAATGTTTATTACATTGCAGTTGTTGACATAAAGTCAGCTGCCATTTATTTGCCCACTCTACAAACTTCTAATGGTCTTGCTGGAGACAAATATCAATATCTATAAAGACAAACCTAAGAGCAGGGTACTGGTGAGCCATGATAGGGCTGTCACAAAAAGTAGAGACTGCCAGTTCAGGTCACATTGGGTGTATTGCTCAGCACAGCACCATAAGCAGCTGTCAATAAAACCTGAAATCAGAAGTAGTACTATGCAAAAAAAAAAAAAACTGAGAAGGTGGTTCAACATGTTTGTGCATGTAAGGGCTATTAATCTTTTAAGTGTAACCCTGTATGTTGCAAAGAGGAGAGCAGTGGAGACAGGGAGATAGTGGAATACTGTAGGACAGCAGAAATGTAAATTTTTCTGTTTATCCACTTTCTTTGTGATATTTTATTTGTCCTGTTAGTCTTCCTAGAGTAGCCACACATATTTGTCCAAGAGCAATGACCACAATACTGCAGCCTTTAACAGTGGGAAAGAAAAGTAGACTATGTGCCTTAGTGTCACAATGAAAATACAAAATGGTAAATAATGAGGATGAATACTGAAAATAATCAATTCAGTAAAATAAATGTCACCTTAGAAGTCTGTGAAATGGTTATGTGAGTAAATGTCAGGTAGCTGAAGAATGCTAAAAATGAGTGTGCCGGTCTATGGAAATGTTAAAAAGAACAGTGCAGTTGTCTCTATTCTATAACTGTACACTGCAGTACATACAGTAACAAGATTGTAATCACAATACTATACAACCCTTCCTAGAGTCCTGCACAGTGTAATGACCAAGTGAGTCTTCAGGAAGTGTAGGTAGTGTGACTTACACATTTCATCCATCCCCTTTGCTCGTTGCTGCTAGCCACTCATCTGTGCAGCTGATGATCCATGGATTCAGTATGGTTGATCTTTTAGGTGCCTTTGACATTCTGATAGCAGGACCTCTACCCTTTCTTTCTCACCCATTACCTAATCAAATAATCCCTTTTGAATTACAGTCTCCCACTACGAGTGTAAGAAAGCTGCCAAGCACTAGTACTGATTGTCACAAGCAAATAAAAACTTAGATACATTTCTTCATCTGGTATACATATTTTCTTTCTGAGTTTGTATTGGTTTTCTAAAAAAAGTAGGGTGTAATTTGCAGGGAAAAAAGGAATTCCTTCTGTTTTGATTTGTTTTTTGAATTTTTAGCTGATTTATAGTAGAATTGTGAAGTATTTTTAAATTATTGTCACTGGGGATTTAATATAGAGTTGATTAGAGGTCGCTGAGTCATTCTCTTGGCTTCATTAAAGACCAGCAGTACAGCAGAACTGTGTGTTTCAAACTCCTAACACTGATTCCAGCAAGAAAAAAGATATTGCAGGGATTTAGCATAGGATGTTTTGTCATAAGGTAAACATGTTTTCTGTCTGGGTGACCTTGATTTGGTACAAGAAAAAACATTATAGGCATCTTTAATATTTAAGTACTTAGTCAAGGGATTTAATTTGGAATTAAGTAGAAGCAGCTGAGTGCTCAAAAGGTGAGAGTAGAGAAATACTATTTGTTGCAGATTCCTCGCATTTTTTCTTTTCTTTTATTTATCCTTTGTTGCCCAGGTTAGTCCCCTAAGCTAGTGAGGAGATCTAAGATGGTACTTGTACTACTACTAGGGGAAATCTGGCCAGGGCATCAAAGAAGTTTCCCAATTATTTTCGATAGGTGCAGTGGGACTTTTTACATCCACCTGAGCTACAACCAACCCAATCAGATGGAAGCTTGCTTTAACATCTCACCCGAAGGACAGCACACTGAGGAGTGTAGTGCCCTTATAATGCTGCACTGCAGTGTCAGCAGTTTGAAAGTGAATCCAATCACCTGTAGTGAGAATAGAACCCACAGCTCTCTGATCTTCCATCAACAAAACTGAGCGTGCTACCAAGTGAGCAACTGACACTGTCAAGTTTGCCACAGTGAAACAGAAACTACCAGAATTTGGCAAATTTCTTATAGTTTTATCCACCACACACATTCCAAAATTTTGTTTTATAGAAAGAGAATACTTCCACAAACAGGTGCCGTATGGAATGTTAAATCCTATTGGTGGGTTAAGTAGAGGTTGCAGTCTTTCCAAATAACTAAACATCTAGGTAAATATAGACTTTTTAGAAGTAACATTGACAGAATATGTAACTAAAAGCAAAAAAGTACTTACAAGTAAACAAAGTTCATGAAGACAATAAAAGGAAAAAAGTGACATTAAAGAAGTAAAGCAGCAGTTATGAAACTAGCACAAAGTCATATCTGATTGCTACAATGCAACAGCTAATGACCAGTAATATTTTGTGAAAGACATTTTGGAAGGTGAAGTGTTGCTTCATCTGTAAGCAGCTCTCTAAACAAATATTACATATGTTTTTATATTCTCTAGGCAAAGGAGGCCATGAATCAGGTGACACCTACCCACCCTGGGCCGTAAAGATTACCAGTGCTGCCTGAAAGGTTGAAAAGAAAGAAGACAAAATAAGTCCAGCAAGATCAGTTGTGTATCAATATGACAAAAAAGAGGGACATCTCTCCATCTGTTTCTGTTTGCAGTATTTATCCTGTCCTGTCACAGATGGGTTCCTGTAGTAAGGTGCCAACAGTATATTTTAATGAAGATACCAAGAACCTCCCCTAGGGAGATCCACAAGTGACCAGTCTGGGACCAAAGATGAAAGTAAACAACTTATGACTAGGGATTCCATTATTAGGAAGGCAGAACTAGGCAAAGTGTGGTATTGTGGCTGAAAGGGCCAGAGAGTGAATCTTAAAATCTACCGAAGCCGCTGCTTGGATAAGGCAATGCTTATCTAGGAGTAAATGACCTGGCTGGGAAAGACCAAGAAACAAGAGCACTGAACTCAATAAATCTGGGTTGGGACCTAAGACAGCACCAAGACTAACATTCGCCGAAGTTCTACCTGCACATGGCATGTGTGAGTTCAGAATTCAGCACATGATAGTTTGAAATATTTGGTGCCAACATGATAGAATGCAGGCCTACAGTGGTTAAACGATGTATCAAGCCTACTGTGGCTTAGCAAACTATTTCTGTCTATGAGGGAAAAACAGCATCCTATAGAAAACGAGGAGTTACTTCATGAGCAGGTCTTTAAAGCTTACTAGGTGAGACACAGGAAATGAAACTGCAAATTTCCACTTCCCCCTCAGATTACTAGAATAGTTTGTGGTGTGTGCATTGGTAGGAAGAAAAATATAAGTAGTCCAGCTGCAAATCAAAAGAAAGATTTAACAAATGTCCAGATGGACAAGACAAAAAGGAGCAAAAACAATGAAAATAGTACCATTTCCCTCCGTTCTTGCAAAAAGCTGCCTATTTTTTCTGGCATGGAGAGAAGAAAGAATATATAACATGTCAATAAAAGAAGAGCTGTTTCAAGATAACGAGGACTGGGAGTTAAACATTTCAAAAGACAGAATTTAAGATGAGACGGAGAGGACTACAGTCCTGCAATATAGGGAAAGGGATCAATGTAATATTGGAAATGAATAAAGAAGGAGAAGAGGAAGCCTGAAATGTAACACTGCGTTGCCATTTGTAGTGTCCAATCTCCACAGAGTTTGTACAGAAAACACCTTGCCACAATAAGACATGGTATAAAAAAGCAGTCTTTATAATAAAAACGCGTCATTATCAAGAGAGGATAAGATATGACATTTCCGGGTTATTGTACATTCAAAAATGACAGGAGAGGTAAATGCGGAGATGCTGTCGTGGCATGTTGTCAGTAAGGAACATAGATGAGAAAATGAGAGAATACAGAGACTTTAGTGGAAGGGGTGGAGCTGTGAACGGGAAACAGGAAGAACCTCCTAGCAGTAAAGTCACAAGACCCACGTGGGAAAAGCTAGTTAACTGATTTCCCATAAAAACTGTCCACTGCACCTGTCATAAACATTGAAATGATTAAGAACAGGATTAAGGACTGAACAGGAAAGAAATGGTTGGTTATAATGGGAAAACTCAGACAACCTGAGGCAAACCACAATATTCTGTAATCTGCAGTGGGGGATAAAACAAGCTAATTGAGATAACTGACTTTGAAAATAAAAGTTCAAAACACAATGTAGTAGATGCAACCAAAAAGTAGAAATTCTCTTTCTGCAAAAAACAGAAGGTGGCAAATCAAAACATTTTTGGTCTTACAGTAAAAAGTCGTCAGACAATAGTGTGGTTGTTGTTAATCATTACAGAAAAGGAATTAAGCCTAGTTACAAAGACCAAAGTGTGGGATTACAAGGAGACCAGCTATTGCAGGATGGAGGGGTTTCTACACAAGATTCTAGCTAAAGGGGTAGAAAGCACAGGATAATTGAGAACTGTTGTGTACAATAACAAGAAAATATTTTGAGAAAATAAAGAAAGAGTTCAAAGTATATTAAATGCAAACAGAAAATATATGGTAGTGTTTAATAGGAAAGTGAATAAAGCACTAATGGAAAAAAAATACACATGAAGGAGAGAGATTTCACAAAATGAGTGGGAGTGTTGTATGTGGATGCCAGAAATGAGGCAGCAAAATGAATGAAGGAAGACAAAGGGTGAAACAGAAAAATATTTAACAGCAGGCATAAAGGGTAAAAAGGGTCTTTACATATACGGAAGAATAATGAAAGAAAGAAAGGAAAAGGGTGAATTATCTTGGAAATGTGAAATAATTAAAGAAGTTAGAAACCAGACAAGAATTTTTAATGAATGTTTTTCTTCAGTGTTCACTATGAAAAGGAGGGTAGATGGCATTTCAGGGAGGGAGGAAAGGGGAGAAAACAACATGATTGAACAGATGTGGAGTTTACACCTGAGGAAGAGAGGCCAGTAACTGAGAACTTAAAGGAGGACAGGACACAAGGTGTTTTGTGGCTCAGACTCCGCATTCTCACCAAAGCTGCTGCATAAGTAATGAAACAGTAACATAGCTCATTACCAAATCCTTTGTTTTAGGGCTGCATGCAGCTCATTAACAAATCCGTTATTGTAGTTCTGCACACACACATGCAGCTCATTAACAAATCCTTTATTGTAGTGCTGCACGCAGCTCATTAACAAATCCTTTGTTGTAGTGCTGCACAAAGCTCATTAACAAATCCTTTGTTGTAGTGCTGCACACAGCTCAAATCCTTTGTTGTAGTGTTGCTGCATGCAGCTCATTCACAAATACTTTGTTGTAGTGTTGCTGCATGCAGCTCATTAACAAATCTGTTATTGTAGTGCTGCACACACATGCAGCTCATTAACAAATCCTTTATTGTAGTGCTGCACGCAGCTCATTAACAAATCCTTTATTGTAGTGCTGCACACAGCTCATATCCTTTGTTGTAGTGCTGCTGCACGCAGCTCATTCACAAATCCTTTGTTGCAGTGCTGCACACAGCTCATTCACAAATCCTTTGTTGTAGTGCTGCACACACAAGCAGCTCATTAACAAATCCTTTATTGTAGTGCTGCACGCAGCTCATTAACAAATCCTTTGTTGTAGTGCTGCACACAGCTCATATCCTTTGTTGTAGTGCTGCTGCATGCAGCTCATTCACAAATCCTTTGTTGTAGTGCTGCACGCAACTCATTCACAAATCCTTTGTTGTAGTGCTGCACACAGCTCATTCACAAATCCTTTACTGTAGTGCTGCACACAGCTCATTCACAAATCCTTTATTGTAGTGCTGCACGCAGCTCATTCACAAATCCTTTATTGTAGTGCTGCACGAAGCTCATTCACAAATCCTTTATTGTACTGCTGCATGCAGCTCATTCACAAATCTTTTGTTGTAGTGCTGCATGCAGCTCATTAACCAATCCTTTGTTGTAGCACTGCACACAGCTCATTGACAAATCCTTTGTTGTAGTGCTGCACGCAGCTCATTAATAAATCCTTTGTTGTAGTGCTGCACACAGCTCATTCACAAATCCTTTGTTGTAGTGCTGCATGCAGCTCATTAACAAAATTATTTGCTGTAGTGCTGCATGCAGCTCATTAACAAATCCCTTGTGCTGCATGCAGCTCATTAACAAATCCTTTTTTGTAGCGCTGCATACAGCTCATTGACAAATCCTTTATTGTAGCATTGCACGCAACTCATTGACAAATCCTTTGCTGTAGCACTGCAGGCAGCTCATGAACAAATACTTTATTGTAGTGCTGCGCACAAACACACAGCTCATTAACAAATCCTTGGTTGCAGTGCTGCACACAGCTCATTAACAAATCCTTTGTTGCAGTTCTGCACGCAGGTTATTAACAAATTCTTTATTGTAGTGCTGCACACAGCTCATATCCTTTGTTGTGCTGCACACAGCTCATTAACAAATCATTTATTGTAGTGATGCACACAGCTCATTCACAAATCCTTTGTTGTAGTGCTTCACACAACTCATATCCTTTGTTGTAGTGCTGGACACAGCTCATCCAAAATCCTTTATTGTAGTGCTGCATGCAGCTCATTCACAAATCCTTTGTTATAGTGCTGCACGCAGCTCATTAACAAATCCTTTGTTGTAGCACTGCACACAGCTCATTGACAAATCCTTTGTTGTAGTGCTACACACAGCTCATTAACAAATCATTTGTTGTAGCGCTGCATGCAGCTCATTGACAAATCATTTGTTGTAGTGCTGCAAGCAGCTCATTGAGAAATCCTTTGTTGTAGTGCTGCACGCAGCTCATTAACAAATCCATTGTGCTGCATACAGCTCATTAACAAATCCTTTTTTGTAGCGCTGCACACAGCTCATTGACAAATCCTTTGTTGTAGCACTGCACACAGCTCATTGACAACCCCTTTGTTGTAGAGCAGCATGCAGCTCATGAACAAATACTTTATTCTAGTGCTGCACACACACACACACACACACACACACACACACACACACACACACACACACACACAGCTCATTAACAAATCCTTGGTTGCAGTGCTGCACACAGCTCATTAACAAATCCTTTGTTGTAGCGCTGCACACAGCTCATTGACAAATCCTTTGTTGTAGTGCTGCACGCAGCTCATTAACAAATCATTTGTTGCAGCGCTGCATGCAGCTCATTGACAAATCATTTGTTGTAGCGCTGCAAGCAGCTCATTGAGAAATCCTTTGTTGTAGTGCTGCACGCAGCTCATTCACAAATCCTTTGTTGTGCTGCATGCAGCTCATTAACAAAATTCTTTGTTGTAGTGCTGCATGCAGCTCATTAACAAATCCATTGTGCTGCATACAGCTCATTAACAAATCCTTTTTTGTAGCGCTGCACACAGCTCATTGACAAATCCTTTGTTGTAGCGCTGCACGCAGCTCATTGACAACCCCTTTGTTGTAGAGCAGCATGCAGCTCATGAAAAAATACTTTATTCTAGTGCTGCACACACACACACACACACACACACACACACACACACACACACACACACACCTCATTAACAAATCCTTGGTTGCAGTGCTGCACACAGCTCATTAACAAATCATTTGTTGTAGTGCTGCACGCAGCTCATTAACAAATCCTTTATTGCAGTGCTGCACGCAGCTCACTAAATCCTTTATTGTAGTACTGCATGCAGCTCATTAACAAATCCTTTATTGCAGTGCTGCACGCAGCTCATTAAATCCTTTGTTGTAGTGTTGCACCCAGCTCATTAGCACATCCTTTGTTGTAATGTTGCACGAAGCTCCTTAACAAATCCTTTGTTGTAGTGCTGCACGCAGCTCATTAGCACATCATTTGTTGTAATGCTGCACGAAGCTCATTAACAAATCCTTTGTTGTAGTGCTGTATGCAGCTCATTAACAAATCCTTTGTTGTAGTGCTGCACACAGCTCATTAATATATCCTTTATTGTAGTGCTGCACACACACGCAGCTCATTAACAAATCCTTTATTGTAGTGCTGCACACAAACAAAGCTCAATAACAAATCCTTTATTGTAGTGCTCAATACACACACAGCTAATTAACAAATCCTTTATTGTAGTGCTGCACTCAGACGCAGCTCATTAACAAATCCTTTATTGTAGTGCTGCACACACACACGCAGCTCATTAACAAATCCTTTATTGTAGAGCTGCATGCAGCTCATTAACAAATCCTTTTTTGTAGCACTGCACACAGCTCATTGACAAATCCTTTGCTGTAGTGCTGCATGCAGCTCATTAACAAAATCCTTTATTGTAGTGCTGCACTCACCTCATTAACAAATCCTTTGTTGTAGCGCTGCATGCAGCTCATTAACAAATCCTTTATTGTAGTGCTGCACGCAGCTCATTAACATTCCTTTATTGTAATGCTGCACGCAGCTCATTAACAAATCCTTTCATAGTTTAGTACTAGGCTATCTGCCCTAGGGCATTTATAAGCTTAGCCATAGTGTATGTGGCTTTCGCCACCCCATGTAATGGTACAAAAGTATAGATTTAGTATACTGTGCCTCTGTCTAGTAGTGACACGGAGATGACCCCCGGGGTAAACCTACGATCTTCCATCCACTCGTCAAGATTTCTCTTGAAGAGAATCAGTGAGGGGCTCTGCCTAACATGAACTGGGATCCTGTTCCAGAGTGTGGGAAGCCTCTGAGTTATGAATCTGTCCCTCCAGCATGTCCTATTCATATTTGTGCTGAGGTTTAGATCTTTAGCTCTCGTGGTTTTGATGGACTTGGATTTTTTGAGATGGAGCATGTCCATCAATTCCTGATTGGACATGGTCTTGTACGTCAGGCATAGATCACCTCTGAGTAGGTGGTATGCTACTGAATAGAGCTGGAGTTTCTTTAGTCTGGCAGCATATGACATATGTTGGAGACCCTTGATCCTCTTGGTGAGGTACTTTTGGGGTCTCTCCGGCTGCTGCAGGTGCCAGGTGAGGTACATACCAAATGGGGCATTGTACTCAATCATGGGCCTGATAAGGGAGGAGTATAGGGGTACAATGACCTCCTTTGATCTGGATGCGAATCCCTTCATGATAAGGTGGGCAAGGTAGAAGGTCTTTCTAACCACTTTGGCAACGTGGGTGTTGAATGAGAGGTCACTGTCAACTTGGGTCCCCAGGTCTCTGATTACTTTTTCCGTACTTAATGGGTTACTGCCTATGTGATAATTTGTGGGTACTTTGTTTTTCCCAAAGGGAATGACTATACATTTTTTGGCATTTAGTTTAAGGCCATGACTTCGGCACCAGTTGTCCGTCTCAGTAAGGCCTTTCTGTAGGATGCATGTGTCAGCTGGTGTATCGACTATGCCACCTAGTTTGCAGTCATCTGCGAACTTTGTCAGCCACAATCCTCCTGTGTTTGCTTTCACATCTGAGAAATAAATGCCGAACAATAGGGGTCCCAGGACAGAGCCCTGCGGGACACCACTTGTGACTGGCTTTGAGTCTGACATAGCTCCAGTGATTTTGACTTTAAGGGTTGTGTCCTTTAGCCAGTTTGCAACCCATCTTGTGACATATGGGTTTACATTTAAGCTGTTGAGCTTATCTATGATGCCTGAGTGGGGTATTATGTCGAAGGCTTTAGCCAAGTCCAGGTAGGCTGTATGGACTGCTTTGCCCTCATCAATGGCTCTAGTGACTGTTTCAAAAAAGTCAACCAAGTTCAAAAGGCAGGATCTGCCCTTTACAAAGCCGAACTGGGTAGGATCAAGTGTCTGTAGGTCCCCGATGTCTCTGTTTATGAGTTCCATAATGATTCCTTCCATAGCTTTGCAGACCAGGCTGGTTAAGCTTATGGGGCGGTAGTTTCCAGGGTCTGTAGAGGAGCCTCCTTTGTGGAGTGGGACCACTGTTGCTGTACGCCAGTGTTCAGGTACATATCCTGTAGTAAGGCTAAGGTTAAACAGCATTTTTATGTGTGGGTTTAGCTCCTCTTGGAGATTACGTAGCACGCAACCCGGGATACCGTCAGGTCCCATAGATGCTGTGTTTTTAGCTTTGCTGAGAGCGGCTCTCACCTGGACATCTGAGATGACAGGGAGGTTACATTCAGCTGGGTTAACTATTTCTTCTTTTGGGGGTGAGGGAGGGGAGAAGTTTGCACTGAACCTGTCTGCCAGTATGTTGGCAATATCTGTGGGTTCAATGTATTTTTTGTCGTTATGAACTAACTCTGAGCATATCTGAGGGTTTCCGCCCAGGTTTCTAACATAGCTGAAGGAGGCCTTGTGGTTACCTTTAGTGTCTTTAGCGATTTTTCTCTCAAAGTTGGCCTTGGATGTTTTTATGAGTGAAAGTAGTTTTTTGCTAGTGCTGGTCAGAGATGCCTTCCCTTTATGGGATTTTGCTCTGTCTTGCAGTAGCTTCCTTCTTTTGTTATACAGTTTCTTTATGGCTGGGGTCCACCAGACAGGACGCCTGCCCTTGGTGGAGAGGGTCTTGGTTTTATTTGGGATTGCATGATCCATGCATTCTTGGAGATGTCCGTAGAAAGCATTTGTGAAGGATTCAGCATTGTGGGATGTGGTTTCCTCTGGCCCAGGGAGCTTAAAGGATACCATCTCAGTCTTGAGAAGTGTAAAGTTGGCCTTTGAGAAGTTTCTCACTGTAGTCTTATGTGCTGGGGGTGGAGGTGGGATATGAATATCCAGGGTGATTAGTTTGTGGTCAGATCTCACTAGTGAGGGGTATACTTCCGGTGTGGAGCATTTTGTCCCCATGTTTGTGATGATCAGGTCTAGTATATTTTCTCCCCTTGTGGGAGAGGTGACTAGCTGTTCCATTGCATTCGAGTTAATGAATTCCAGGAAACTTTGAGCTAGGGTGTTTGGGCTAGAATAATGCACCCAGTCTATGTTAGGGTAGTTGAAGTCTCCCAATATGATGGTATTTGGTGAGACATTCATATCCTCCAATGTCTTCAGGAAGGCTGAATGGGGTTCCTGAGATTGGGAGGGTGGTCTGTAACATGCTACCAGTTGTATAGCAGTTTTTCCTATGGTTAGTAGCACCTGGATGTTCTCCGATGCTACATGTGTTGCCACTAACCTGGAGGTGTGGGTGTCCTTGATGAATATGGACACTCCCCCTCCCTTTGTGGTTCGGCCCGAGTTCTGGGGCCGAAATGCATGATACGAGGTATAGTCTGGTAGAGCAGGGGTGCTCTCAGGAGCCTTGAACCAGGTTTCAGTTACTGCACAGACATCGATGCTCTCCATACTGAGGAGTGCTTCGAGAGCCTGCATCTTGAGATTTAGACTTCTGGCATTGAGCAGCATTACCCTTAGTTTTTTTCCATTTTTGTTTTCTAAGGAGGTGGGTTTGTCTTTTGATCCTTGCCTAAAAAAGGCACTATGGGGATGGCAAGAGCCTTAGCCAATATCCGGAAGCCCAGTGGTGACAGGTGAAAGCCGTCCCTTGTGAAGCAGCGTGGCTTGTCCAGCATGTCATCCCAAGCAGACAGACATTGGATCCCCCTAGAATGACACCAGTAATTGAGCCAATTATTAAAGCTGATCATCTTTTCCTTGTATTGTGGCATAATTCTTGGTGAGGGCAAGATGCTGCTCAGGGTCAGGGTCATACCAGCCTGGGCTACATAATCACAGAGCTCCTCTATGTCTCTTTTCATGTAGTCCAGGGAGGTACGTCTCAGGTCATTAACGCCGGCATGGACAATGATGGAGTCATATTTGTACTTTCTTTGGAGTGACCTGAGTGCATGTGTTATGTGGTGGATCCTAGCTCCCGACAGGCAGCTCACCGTTACCCTCTCCTTGTTCAGCCTGGTAAGCAGAACGTCAGTGTGTCTGACTATAGAGTCACCAATTACTAGTGTATCAGGCATGATGTTTGGCCTTAAGGGCTGTGATTGTTTGACACACTGTTTTATTGAAGTGTGTGTTTCATGTGTTATGTTTTGAGGTGGTAGATTTTTGGGTGTCTGCTTTGGGAGCCACTGTTGTTTTGGTAAGTTTTTTATTAGAGCCTCCGAGTATGTCTTTGTGTTATTATGTGTTTGGTTTGCAATTGTGGTAGGTCTATGTGGGACTGGGTTTGCTGTGTGTGTGGTTACCTTCTCCTCCTCTCTGGTCTTGCCAGTCCTGAGTTGAGAGAGTTCAGCCTCCAGTTTGGCTATATAGTTGCATCTCTCACATGTATTTGTGTTTGTTGGGAGGAGGAGAGGGTTGTCTGTGTACATGAGACAATTGTAGCATTGTCTCAAGATGCCCAGATTAACCAGCTGAACCGGAGAGGATGCCAGTGATCCACCACTCGACATGCTAGAATAGTATAAGGGAGTGCTGTGCCTTTAAGGGAAGTGGGTATTCACAGGGGTGGTAGGTGGATGTAGTGCTTACTTTGGTTTGAGTGTGCTAACTTAGAAGAGAGGTTTTGAGAACAAGTGCTAGGCTTATAATATAGCGAGTAGACTGATAATTCTAAGAGTAGAGCTTACTTAAGGGAAAATTTGAAGAGCAGACTTGGCGGAGCCAGAAAAAGTTTAACTGGCGCTGCGCTATGCGCACAATCGCGCAAACACAGATTTTAAACAGGGAACTTCAAAAGAGCTGGAAATGGTCCAAAACAACCAATTACTACAGAGGTCATTCCTTCAGGGACAGATAGGCTACTCAAGGCTTCCCACTCCCACTGGTGAGCAAAGAAACTTCCTTCTATCCAAGTAAGGCAATGGGCAACACAGGAACTACACCACAGCCCAGAATACAGCAAAGCCTGTATACTGCTCTAAACTACTCGAGGAGAGGCGGGAAAACAAGGATTTTTTTTTTTGTTTTTGTGATAGAAAGTACACAGAAATGCAGGAAACAGTAATAAATCAGTTACACAGGCTAGCACACTTTAGTGGGCAGCCTCAGCAATTAAATTAACAAACAAACTTTCAACCAATTTTCGACCAAATGCAACTTTAAGTGCAGATAATATATAATGCAACAAACAGCTAAAAAAAACAGTTTAAGCTTGTTCAAAGTAAGCAAGAGAATGTATTTTAGGTAAAAAACAGCAAAAACTACTTAGATCAGGAAAGTAGTCGCTTTTCTCAGTTCTCTGTTGCTAGAACCACTCTGCAGGACCATGAGGAGCTGTTTCTGAGTAGTATAGCCAGAAAAAATGCTCAGAAGCGGATTTTAAACAGGGAACTTCAAAAGAGCTGGAAATGGTCCAAAACAACCAATTACTACAAGCTTGTCCTGAGGTCACTCCTTCAGGGACAGATAGGCTGCTCAAGGCTCCCCACTCCCACTGGTGAGCAAAGAAACTTCCTTCTATCCAAGTAAGGCAATGGACAACACAGGAACTACACCACAGCCCAGAATACAGCAAAGCCTGTATACTGGTCTAAACTAGTCGAGGAGAGGCAGGAAAACAAGGATATTTTTTTTGTTTTTTTTGTTTTTGTGATAGAAAGTACACAGAAATGCAGGAAACAGTAATAAATCAGTTACACAGGCTAGCACACTTTAGTGGGCAGCCTCAGCAGTTAAATTAACATTGTAGTGCTGTACATTGCTCATTAAATCCTTTGTTATAGTGCTTTATGCAGCTCATTAAATCCTTTGTTGTAGTGCTGCACACAGCTCATTAACAAATCCTTTGTTGTAGTGCTGCATGCAGCTCATTAATAAATCCTTTATTGTAGTGCTGCACACACACGCAGCTCATTAACAAATCCTCTTTTGTAGTGCTGCACGCAGCTCATTAACAAATCCTTTCTTGTAATGCTGCACACAGTTCATTAACAAATCATTTATTGTAGTGCTGCATACAGCTCATTAACAAATCCTTTGTTGTAGTGTTGCATGCAGCTAATTCACAAATCCTTTATTGTAGTGCTGCACGCAGCTCATTAACAAATCCTTTGTTGTAGTGCCGCCTGCAGCTCATTAATAAATTCTTTATTGTAGTGCTGCACACACACACACACACACACACACACACACCTCATTAACAAATCCTTTATTGTAGTGCTGCACACACATGCAGCTCATTAAAAAAATCCTTTATTGTAGTGCTGCACACAGCTCATTCACAAATCCTTTGTTGTAGTGTTGCACACAGCTCATTATCAAATCCTTTGTTGTAGCGTTCCATGCAGCTCATTCTCAAATCCTTTGTTGTAGCGTTCCATGCAGCTCATTCAGAAATTCTTCATTGCAGTGCTGCATGCAGCTCATTCACAAATCCTTTCTTGTAGTGTTACACACAGCTCATTAACAAATCCTTTGTTGTAGCACTGCACAGAGTTCATTGACAAATCCTTTGTTGTAGCGCTGCACACAGCTCATTGACAAATCCTTTGTTGTAGTGCTGCACGCAGCTCATTAACAAATCCTTTGTTGTAGTGCTGCACACAACTCATTAACAAATGAATTCTAAGCTTGTTTCCTGCCTTTCCTGTAATTAGTCAAGTCCAGATACAGATTTGCTGTATCCAGGACTGTTGGAAAGCTTCAAGCCCCCCAAGCCTTTCTGTGTTGGAGGGAAGCCTTCTAGCTTATCAGTGGGAGTGGTAAGCACTAGGTGGCCTATCTACCACAGGAAGAGTGGGTTTTGGCCCTGAAATTGTAGTTTATTGGTCATTGGGGCAGTTTTTCCATCTCTTTCTACTTTCTGGTTAAAAGCCCGTTTTGCATTTTGTCCCAGCCTTTCCTATAACTAGTGTAATCCAGGTACAGATTTGCTGTATCCAGGACTGTTGGTAAGCTTCTGAGCCCCCCAAGCCCTTCTGTGTTGTAGAGAAGCCTTCTAGCTTATCAGTGGGAGTGGTAAGCACTAGGTAACTTATCTACCACAGGAGGAGTGTTTTTTGGCCCAGAAATTATAGTTTATTGGCCGTTTGGGAAGCTTTTCCATCTCTTTCAACCTTCTGATTTAAAAGCCTCTGTTTGCACTTGTTTCCTGCCTTTCCTGTTACTAGTCTAGTCCAGGTACAGATATGCTGTATCCTATACTCTTTGTAAGCATCTGAGCCCTCCAAGCCTTTCCATGTTGGAGGGAATCCTTCTAGCTTATCAATGGGAGTGGTAAGCATCAGGTAGCCTATCTACCACAAGAGGAGTGGTCCCTGGCCCAGAAATTGTAGCTATTGGCTGTTTGAGCAGTTTTTTTCCATTTCTTTCAACTTTCTGGTTTGAAAGCCGCACATGTGCCTGTTTCCCACCTTTCTTATATCTAGACTAGTCCGGTTACAGAGATGCTGTATCCAGGAATTGTTAGTAAGCTTCTGAGCCCCCAAGCCTTTCTGTGTTGGAGGAAAGCCTATTGAGCTTATCAGTGGGAGTGGTAAGCACTAGGTAGCCTGTCCTCCACTGGAAGAGTGAGTTTTGGCCCAGAAATTGTAGTTTATTTGGCCGTTTGGGCAGTTTTCCATCTCTTTCAACTTGCTGACTTAAAAGCCTATGTTTGTACTTGTTCTCCACCTTTCCTGTAACTAGTCTAGTCCAGGTACAGATTTGCTGTATTCCAGGACTCTATGTAAGCTTCTGAGCCCCCCCAAGCCTTTCTGTGTTGGAGGGAAGCCTTCTAGCTTATCAGTGGGAGTGGTAAGCATTAGGTAGCCTATCTACCACAAGAGGAGTGGTTCCTGGCCCAGAAATTGTAGCTATTGGCCATTTGGGCATTTTATTTCCATCTCTTTCAACTTTCTGGTTTAAAAGCCACACTTGCACTTGTTTCCCACCTTTCCTGTAACTAGCCTAGTCCAGATACAGAGTTGCTGTATCCAGGACTGTTGGTAAGCTTCTGAGCCTCACAAGCATTTCCGTGTTGGAGGAAGGCCTTCTAGCTCATCAGTGGGAGTGGTAAGCACTAGGTAGCCTGTCTACCATGAGAGGAGAGGTTCTTGGCCCAGAAATTGTAGTTTGACCATTTGGACAGTTTGTCCATCTCTTTCAACTTTCTGGTTTAAAAGACCACATCTGCGCTTGTTTCCCATCTTTCCTGTAACTAACCTACTGGGTAGAACTAGAAAGCCTTAAACTGATACAAGCCTTCTAACTTAGGAGAGAGACTTTGGCGTGATTAAGTATCAGTTTTCTGTAGTTGCTTGCTGTACTTAACTGTTTTCTGCCTAAACGCAGATTTTGCAGCATTTATTGTGATTTAAAAGCTGGGTTTTTTTCACATATTGTACTTATATGACTGCCTGCACTTTTAAAATTTTGTTTTTTGTTTAAATAATTTGTTTAACTGTTGTAGGCTACACACTAAAGTGCGATAGCCTTTTCTGATCGTTTGTAGTCGTTTAAAGCTGTTTTAAGTGTATTTTTTACTGTTTTTGCCTTATCTTTTCAAAAAAAAAAATTCCTTGTTTCCCACCTTTCTAAGCTAGTATAGTCCAGTTTTCAGGCTAGTGCTGAATTCACGGCTGTGATACTAATTTCTGAGTTGCCCATACCTTACTTGGATAGAAGGAAGTTTCTCTGTTCATCTGTGAGGGAGGGGAGCTTTGAGCAACCTATCTGTCCCTGGAGGAGTGGTTCCAGCCCAGAAGTTGGTAGTTTACTGGCCATTTGGGCTAATTTCTATCTCTTTCATTTCCCTACTATAAAAACAGCATTTGCACAGTTTTGCACACTGGGCAGTGCCGGTTAGCTATGGTTAAATTATTCCCGGCTCCACTAAGTCTCCTCTTCAGTTTTTACATTGAAACTAGTCTAACTCTCAACCTAAGCACTCAAAAAGCATCTTACAGCCCAACACTTGCTCAGAACTAATAGCAAGCAGTACTATACCCTGACACTGATTGCCCAGCAGGGCAAGGCTCTTTATTCACCCCTCACCAACCAAGTGACTAAGCAGCTCACCCTACTATTCAAGCCTGACCAAAGGACAACTTCATGTGCACTCTCCAGTCCAGCTGGTGAATCTGGGTATCCTAAGGCAATGTTACAACTGCCTCATGTACACAGACAACCCTCTCCTCCTACCACAAAACACTAACATATGCGAGAGATGCAATTATACAGCAAAACTGGAAGCTAAGCTGTCTCCACCCAAGACTGGAACAGACAGTCAAGAGGAGAAGGTTAACACTTGCACCACAAATCCAGCCGCACACAGACATACTAAAACAGCACTGGCAAAAAATACACAAAAACACACAAAATCATACTCGGAGACTCTAAATAAAAACCTGCAAATGCATCAGGGACCTCCAAAGCAGACACCCAAACAACCTGCATTTCCAGTCACAAACCAGACAACACATAAAA
Organism: Protopterus annectens; assembly: GCF_019279795.1. Taxonomy (NCBI): domain Eukaryota; kingdom Metazoa; phylum Chordata; order Ceratodontiformes; family Protopteridae; genus Protopterus; species Protopterus annectens. The sequence continues at coordinate 457,829,852 of NC_056749.1, forward strand.
CACAAAATCAGTGTGCCGCACAATCACAGCCCTTAAGGTGAAATAACATACCTAACACACTAGTAATAGGTGACTCTATAGTCAGCCACACTGACGTCCCACTCACTAGGCTGGACAAGCAGAAGGTTACTGTTAGCTGCCTGTCAGGAGCCAGAATCCCTCACATAACACAAGCACTCAGGTCACTCCAGAACAAGTACAAATATGACTCTGTCATTGTTCATGTTGGTGTGAATGACCTGAGACGTACCTCCCTGGACTACATGAAAAGAGACATGGAAAAGCTCTCTGATCATGTAGCCCAGTCTGGTATGACCCTGACCCTGAGTAGCATCCTGCCCTCACCAAGAATGATACCTCAGTATAAAGAAAAAATGATCAATTTCAACAATTGGCTAAGCTTCTGGTGTCATTCAAAGGGGATCCATTGTCTGTCAGCCTGGGATGACATGCTAGACAAGCCGCGTTGCTTCACAAGAGATGGCTTGCACCTGTCACCCCTAGGCTTTCGAATACTGGCCAAGGCTCTTGCTGCCCCCATAGTGCCTTTTTAGGCAAGGCTCAAAAGTCAAACCCACCTCCATAAACAGCACAATTAACAAAAAACTGAGGGTTATGCTACTCAACGCCAGGAGTTTAAATCTCAAAATGCATGTGCTCGAAGCACTCCTCAGTATGGAGAATGTCGACATCTGTGCAGTAACTGAAACCTGGTTCAAGGCTCCAGAGAGCACCCCAGCATTACCAGGCTACAACTCATACTGCACGTTTCGGCCACAGAACACGGACCAAAACACAAAAGGAGGAGGTGTATCCATATTCATCAAGGATACCTACACCTCCAGGTTAGTGGCACAGCATGATAACTCTGAGATCATCCATGTGCAACTAACATCAGGCAAATCTGCAATGCAAATTGTGGCCTGCTACAGATCACCCTCCATGACCCAGGACCACCACTCCACCTTTCTGGAGACACTGGAAAACATGAAGGTCCTATCAAATACCCTGATATTGGGCGATTTCAATTACCCTACCATTCACTGGGAAAACTACTCGAGTGCAAATTCCCAGGCCCAGCGCTTCCTGAAATTCATCAACTCAAATGTCCTAGATCAGCTAGTAAACTCCCCTACCAGAGGTGAAAACATATTAGACCTGGTCATCACCAACATGGGTGACAGGTGTTCCACACCGGAGGTCAACCCATCACTGGTTAGATCAGACCATAAACTAATCACTCTGAATGTCCACCCCCCCCCCCCAACTAAGGAAACCACAGTAAAAAAAATTTCTAAAGCAAACATCACCTTACTTAAGACACAGCTGATAAGTTTCACAGCCCCCACACTAAAGGATAACACTGCCCAAGATGCAGAAACCTTTACAAATGCACTCCATGAGCAACTGCAAGGATGCATGGATCGTGCCATCCCTAGCAAAACCAAGACTCACTCCTCTAAGAGAAGGAAACCAGTCTGGTGGACCCCTGCAATAAACAGGTTATACAATAAAAGGAGGAAACTAGTTCAGAAAAAAAGCAAATCCCAAGAAGGAAAGACATCCCTGATCAGTATCAGTAAGAAACTAAGGTCCCTCATAAAATCATCCAAGGCTAACTTTGAAAGAAAGATAGCCAAGGATTCAAAAGATAACCACAAAGCCTTCTTTAGCTATGTTAAGAATCTAAGTGGCAACTCGCAGATATGCACTGAACTAGTGCAAAATAACACAAAATATACTGGACCTACTGATATGTCCAACATCCTGGCAGATAGATTCAGTGCAAACTTCACCCCCCTCTCACCTCCAAAAGGGCCCACAACAATACCAGAAAGTGTAGTGTCCCAAAAATCACAGACGCACAGGTAAAAACACCCCTTTCAAAAGCCAAAAACACAGCATCAATGGGACCAGATGGTGTCCCAGGCTGCATCTTGCACGAACTACAGAACGAACTAACCCCCCCACCTAAACACGCTGTTCAACCTCAGCCTCTCCACAGGCTACATGCCCATAGAATGGTGCACAGCAACGGTTATTCCTCTCCACAAAGGGAGGGCCCCAACTGATCCTGGTAACTATCGCCCCATAAGCCTGACTAGCCTGGTCTGCAAGGCTATGAAGCGCATAATCATGGAACTCATTAACAAAGACATTGGGAACCTCCAAACACTTGACCCAACCCAGTTCGGCTTTGTTAAGGGCAGATCATACCTACTAAACCTGGTTGACTTCTTCGAGACAGTCACCAAGGCCATAGATGAGGGAAAGGTGGTTCACACAGCCTACCTTGACCTTGCCAAGGCTTTCAACACCATTCCCCACGCTGGTATTACAGAAAAACTCACCAGCCTGAACATAAACCCCTACGTCACGAGATGGCTTGCCAACTGGCTTACAGACAGAACTCACACGGTAAGAATAGCGGGCTCCAGGTCCGACTCTAAACCAGTCAAAAGTGGTGTCCCACAAGGCTCAGTCCTAGGACCTCTACTTTTTGGCATATACTTCTCAGAAGTACAGGCAAATGCAGGAGGACTGTGGCTAACCAAGTTCGCCGATGACTGCAAACTGGGAGCCATAATTGACTCTCCAGCTGACACGGACATCCACCAAAAGGGCCTTACTGAGACGGACACCTGATGTCAAAGTCATGGCCTCAAGCTAAATGCCAAAAAATGCATAGTCATCCCGTTTGGGAAAAACAAAACACCCACGAATTACCACATAGTTGGCAGTCCCCTTAATACAGAAGAGGAAATAAGAGATCTGTGGACCCAGGTAGATAGTAATCTCTCCTTTGACAATCATATTAACAAAGTAGGTAGGAAATCCTTTTATGTGGCCCATCTAATTACTAAAGGGTTCTCATCTAGAAATAAAGAGGTTATAGTGCCCCTCTACTCGTCACTCATTAGACCCATCATAGAGTACAATGCCCCATTTGGGATGTACCTCACAAGACACTTCCAACAGCTGGAAAGACCACAAAAGTACCTCACCAAGAAGATTATTGGTCTCAAACATATGTCCTATGCAGCCTGACTGAAAAAATTATGTCTGTACTCAGTGGCATATCGCTTACTCAGAGGTGATCTCTGCCTGACTTACAAAGCCATGTTCAACTCAGAATTGATGGACATGCTCCACCTAAAGAAATCCAAGTCACTGCGAGCCACGAGCTCTAATCCTTTGTTGTAGTGCTGCATGCAGCTCATTAACAAATCCTTTGTTGTAGTGCTGCACGCAGCTCATTAACAAATCCTTTATTGTAGTGCTGCACTACAAAACCTGGAAGTAAGTAACTAAAGTGCCCATCTACAAATGCAGTACAAAGAGCAGACCAGGCAATTGCAGGCTAGTAAGCCTGACTTCATTGGTGAGTAAAAAAATGGTAGCAGTACCGAGATCAACATTCCATGGAAAGAATGGGTGTTTAATGAGTCCCATCATGGCTTTTTACAGGCAGATTAACTTGATCCAGTTCTGTGACTGGTTTACTAAGAAGGCAAAAGTAACCATGTGGAAGTGATGATTTGCTCTTTAGTAAAGACTTTAATTTATTCCCATACTACAGACTTTCTAGCTTGTGAAACTCTTTTGAGGTTGGGGTTGGTAGCATGTGAAAAAGTATGCAATTAGGAGGTGAACTGGCTAAAGGCAGAAAGCAAAGTGTAGTAGTAAGAAGGGGGCTCTTGAGCAGAAATAAATGGTAACTCATGCCCCACAAGCTTGTATTTCTAACCTTGTCTCTGAGCTGTCACTGAGTATGAAACACTGAATTAACCTCTTAGCAAATAAGAACCGTTTTGGATGTATTATCTACCAGAGGTACAAGTCTGATAATGGATTTCAGTGGGCTGAAGAAATCTTAGAAGCAGCAACTCCTCTTCAGCCATCCCACGTACATGGTAATACACCTGACGAATGCTGCGCTGGACTGCAGAATGCACTATACAGCATAGGTCTTAAAACCACAAGAATGGAAGGATGTCATGATTTTTATTACACAAAGACTGAACCAGCAGCAACAAGGGCATACCAAATGTTAGGGTATATATTCTGGGATGTGATATCAGGGACATGTATGTCAGGTACGTGTGAGACTACAGCTGGAATAAATACAATGAACTGTAAATGGCACTAGAGACAATATATGTAGAACAAAGTCATACTGACTGAAATGGTACAAAAAAAGGTGACCAGAATGATGAGGAGGTGGAGGGAACTGAATGTGATGACAAGCTTAGTGAACCTGATCTCCTTCAGCTAGAAAAGGAAGAAAACACAGATGGAGAACATTATTGGTGCAAAAAGTATTAAAGCAGATAGGATTAGGCTGGCCAGGAAGTATAGAGTCATTAAAAGACAGCATTACTACTAGATTAAGGGAAACCAGTCCAATGTGGGCATTAGGAAGCACGTATTCACTGAGAGGACAGTAGGTAAGTAGAATGACTTATGGCATGAAAACAACAGAGATGTTTATAAAAAAAAGTTTGCTAACTCAAAAGTTATAGTCCTATAATGTGAAGGGAAACTACCCTGGGACAGCTACAGCACTTAGGTAGGCTTGGTAAGCACGGATTCTCCTCCTGCTGGCATTTTATATATGATATAATAACAGGTGTTATTCTTGGAGGCAGTATAACAATCTTCTGATGATGACATTGTCAGAATTTTTACAAACCAGGAATGGAAGAACAGTTATGAAGTCATTGATAAGATATGGCAGCCAGGAATGACTATACTGCTACCTTGCTGTGCTGCAAGTGGTAAATGCCCCTTTCTCTCAAGGTGATGTGTTTTGAGTTGATTGTATTTAGAAAGGAGGTGCAAGCCTTCAGTCTTTTGCATGTGGATGTGGGGGATTATGTACCCACTGAAAGGTTATCTGTATTATTAATGTCATTGATTTTATATTTATTGATTTTACAGCTGGGGTTGTGAAAGCTACTATGTGGTGTTTTAGTTCTCACAGCAGTTGGCTAACAATGCCAAAGGACTAAAATATCCTGCAGTATCACAGTCAGTACATTTCCAGAAAACAACAGAGTTTTGTATAGATGGGACAGTGTCATTCAAAAGGAGCCAACAAAAATGACTTACTGTTTGCATCAAACAGACATGAGTAGAACTTAATATGCACAATAGTTTAAGAAAAGGAGGCAGAGATGGACACTATATAAATGTTTTAGAACTTTGATGAACATCCATAAATTCCAGGCACTTATCATAGTTAGAAAGGGTTTTATGGGGGGAGGGGGAATAATTGGAAGGTACAAAGTATAGATACAAGCAGCATTCTATACAGGTGGAGCATGTTTGGACAGATATACTCTGGGTGTAAAAAGCATTTTAATTTAGAATATGTTAAGCATAAGACCATTATTTAGAAACCACAGGGGATAAGTTAAGTAAGTTGGACTTTCTGTGTCCCATGAAAAAGGAGTAGGTAATTTAGTCCTTATCTGTCATCAGAATGCACAAGTCTATATTTAGAAAATGACTGTATACTGAAAAATCTAATTAGTGATTTTTTTTTTCAGTTTAAAATGTTTTGTTACAAGACAGAAATTGAAAAATTCCAGGGAAAGCTACATTTTTTAGTTTCTGTTCCTTAATCTCTATCTGGTAATTGTTTTGAGTGGTAGCAGCAATTCAAGCTAACTGTAGATACATGCAGTTTTGTTCATAAACATGTCTTTTAAAGGGTCTATAGTAGAAGAGTGAAAAGACTTGAGTAAACGCTCTTTTGACATGTAAAACCCGAAGTCTGAAAAGAAGAAAAAATTATAAAGACAAAATAAAAGCCCTCCACACCCCCACACCCCCCTACTTAAATATACCACTTCCCAAGATCGCACCACAGTGGAGAAAACAGCTAAGTCCCGAGAACTTCGCTCTTTTCAGACTACCGGCTTTAAGTGTCGACGAAACAGCATTCACTCTTAAGTTGCTTCGCTGTTCTAATACAGACCCTCTTTTAAAAGTGTATTTTTTCAAATTTCCACTGAACTGCTTCACTCATATTTCCTATATCTAAAAAGATTTATATTGTAGCATCCTAATGTATTGTATTATTTATTATATTTATAGTGTTCCTCCGATTTTTTTTTCTGAAAATGTGCAGATTTTCTTGAAAGGTATCCTTTTAAAATGGGTTCTTCACAGCTGGAATTTCTCAGAAAATAAGTAAAAATCAATTGATATTAAATAGCCAGCAATATTAATTTCTGCTGAAACAAAGCACAAGGAAAAATCTCACTACAACTGTGTACTTTGGTCACAAGAGGGAGCACTAACATTAAAAGCTGGGCTGATTATAAATGCAAAAGTGTTCTCTTTCTCACTCTCTCACACTGTCACTGTAGTATTTCCTCTTTGCACTTTAGACTAGGCATATACAGATGTACCATAGCCTGAATTTAGCCAAGAAAAAAGATTTGAGTTGGTTTCATTATTCACAGAAACAGCAGTATTTCGGTTACTTGAAAATGTGTTCATGTACAGTCAATCAACTACTTAGCAGAGGGCAAATTACTATTCACAACAAAGCATGGATTTGGACCAGGTCATAACACAGAACCAGCAGTGCTAACTGTAATAAAATATATTCATGAAGGACAAAATCAAGGTGAAATAGTTGCATCCCAATTCTTAGACCTAGCCAAAGCACTTCATACAGGTTTCACATCCCATACTATTACTTAGACTTAAGAAACTGGGCCTCACAAACTGTATTAACAATTGGTTTAAAAATTACCTAAGCCATTTATCACAGTGTACAATGGGCTGATGAACTGCCATATCATTATCAAATAACATTTTTTCTTTAATATATTTATAATTAAAATACATGCAGCCTTTCATCCAGCAAATGTTATCCAAAAAGTGGATGCTGAAACATTAATATGTCCTGCCTCTTCAGTTTGTTTGTTTGTGTCTTTCGGCTTTTCCCGGTTAGGGGTCGCCACAGCGGAACTCCGGTCCGCTAATGATTGGCAGTAGAGTTTTACGTGCTGGCTTGCCGGGCCTAACGCACAACATTCAACGAAGAAACGCCTCTTCAGTTAAACAGCTCAAATGGGAAATGCAGCATTCCTGTACAAAAACTGAAACTGGCTAGAGCAATGAAAACTTTTCCTAAATCTAAAGAAAAGTAAGCTTGTGGTATTTTCATATCCAACCCAGCACTCGACTACTGCAGCTTAAAAATATCAGTCAATAAGCTACTATAAAAGTATTGGGTATAATAACTGACCACATATTAAGACTTGATTAGCATATACAATATGAAGTTCAAAAAACAACCTTATTCTTTCTAACGTCAAAATCTGAAGTCAGTGGTAAGCTGGCAGAAAATAAATAGACAAACAAACATGCTACAGCAGTGAGTCATGAATGCCATACTAAAAGGCATGGACAAGAGTTTAAAAAAAGATGCCAAAAGACCAAATGAGAAAGCCAGTATGACTATACATGAAGGTAAAGCTAATAATTAATACAAATGATAAGGGAGTGAAGATGGGAGATGAAGGCGGCACAGTACTGTGAGGTTAGCAGGAGGGTCACAGATGTGGCAGTAAAGGCGGAAGACTAGAATAATTTGTAAGAAGCCAGGAATGAAAGCTGTAGTGTTTTTAGGTATAGAGCAGAAAGGAAGAAGGGAGGGGCAGACTAGGCCAGACAAAGCACAGAAGTCTTGGGGGATAAAAAGGCTATTGAATGAATACTGTGGTTCTGTCTTAACAAAGGAAACAAGAGAAAGAGTGTCACGTTGATAGGGAGAAAGGAGTCATTACGGACGGAAATGGAAAAATTTCAAGGTATAAAGGAAGGAAAAGAAGTGGAAACTTGCTGCCTTTAGGGAGGGTAAACCACAACAGCCTGATCCATTGCTCCTGGGTTTCTGAGGAATCTGTCCAGTGTTCTAGCAAATCTCTGCTGGAGCTCTTGAAAACATCATTAGCCATTTAGAAGTACCTGAGAATCGATGGGCATTTAGCATTGTACACTTGTACATGCGGGAGGAAAAATTAGTTGGAACTACAGGCTTATTAACCTATTTGTACTGGGGTTCAGAGCAAGGAAGAGAAGTTATTCAAAGCTTACAGTCTTATGGGTGAATTACAGAAAAAACAGGCTAGGGGAATACTAGTGGATATAGTCTGTGTGGACTTCACCAAGCCCTTTGAGTCACACCCAGGTGCCTGATATGAAAATTGGGGATGTAAGACTGAGACTTAGGGACCAATGAGCTCAAATTCTGCATCACTGAAGTGTAGGACACTGTTCAGGTGAGAGACCAGAAGCTAAGACAAGTAGTAGAGGTTAAGTATCTTTGGGATTCATTCTTAAGTGAAGCAGAGTATTAGCAGTACTGCAGGAATTGTACAGAAGTACGGTGGTAAAATGAGAGCTCAGTCATAGGACAAGGCTTTCAGTATATTAGTCAGTCCATGTTCCAGCCCCATTTACAGATCATACCTCTCAACTTCTTAGTGCAAGAAATCTGGACAAAGTATAAAGTAATGGAGGGAAAGGCCACAGAATAAGGACAGATTTTAACCTTTGGTCATATAAACTTAGTTCCTAGAATAACAGAATTTGTGTTAGCATGCATTTTCTAAAGGATAAGAGAGCTGAAACTCAGATGTATGTCATTATTAAATGACTTCAGTCCTCATTGATTTGCCAAAAAAACATAACTTTTATGAGGAACAAACCAAAAATATAAGGTATAAGTATGGGCATTCTGCCAAAATCTGGTCAATTGAGAGGTGTGCATACTGTCATGTGTTTAAGGCAGTGCCCAAAGAAAGACATCACATAGACACATGACAAACAAGAGTTTTTTTCACTGTGTTTCTGTATTCATTATTTATGATACAGTGAAGAGCCTGATAGTCTGGTAAGATCTCATAACAGAACCACCACTATGAACTGAGAAGAGTCAGAGAAGGAGGTTTAGATACCTAATGAGGATGCAACATGGATGGATACCTCCTGTCAGAGTGCATATCAAGCATAGTCTGTAAGGAGGAGGCCTTTGGGCAGAACCAGGATATGTAGGGGTATATTATTTCTCAACTTGTATGGCAATTTCTGAAAATACCACAGGAAGATGTAGGGACTGTTGCAGGAGAGACTGGGAGTCTGGTCTGCCCTGCAGATATGGCTTCCATGGTGATCCTCTCTAAGATAAGTGGTTTAGAAAATAGATGGGTGGCTGAACTGTTGTACATTTTCTACTAGCATTTGTAATTAAATAGCAGTATATAAAAACTCACAAGTTTTATATAGTAGCATAAAGTGCTAGAGATAGAGTGCAACTCCAAGTTAGACAGACATTCATTCTGATATTCTCATCACCCATGAAAAGATGCAGAGATATCTAGTGAGCTTTTTGCAAATACCAAAAGAATAAAAATAATAAATAATTCTGTGCAAGATTTCCTTATCCTTGCTATTAATATTAGTGAAGTGGACTGTAAAATATTTTATTTTATTACAGAAAATAATAGCTATCAAAACACAAGACTTTTCTTTATATAAGCCATAATTCTGAAAATCGATATACATCCCTAAGACAAAATTAGATAGGTTGTAAATGATCTTTAGACTGGAAGTCCTATGTGCATACGAATAACCAGGCACAGAGCATACACAACACAAAGTACACTTTTAAAAATAATGTAGTTATTTTGTGCAAGGTATGAGCTAGATTTTAAATTTAAAAAATAATGATTTATGATTGCATTTTTTAAAATGACTTTTTTTTCAGGTTGTATAATTGGCTGAATGTTTCTCCAATGCCTGCCATTTCATTTTTTTTCAGTAGTGAAAAGGTATGCTTTTCAAACCACAGAAAAGCCATTAAGCCTCCCTAGATTTTAGAAAAATTATTTGTAATATCCCCAGTTAAATAAGTATGAGCTGCACTGTATTGAATTAGACCAAGCCCCCTTCTCCAGTCAGATTCTCTCTAAAATGCATGTGTATGCACTCCCCCAGTACAGATGCACACATATGCTTATACAGTATCCTTTTAATACCAGTTTGTAGTCAGACGTACATTGGGCTGGATTCGTTAACACCTACTCAAAGTGTAGCTGTCATCTTGGAAATGTAGCGTGCAGCCAAGACATTAGTGCACTATTTGGTATTCCTTAAACATCTCTACGTGATATATACAGCCTCCAAACAAAGATAAACAGTGGCATGCTAATTAACCAACCCAGTATGGTGGGGCTGTTCAGGAAGGTATAATGCAATCGTACACTCAGTGTAGGCTTTTGCCCTAGACACAAAACTCTTTGGCATACAGCACAACTGCAATTAGAAAAAAAAAACATGTTAGGGGTTGCTGCTGTTATTCTTCTATATGTGCAACAGTCTTTAAATCAGGGTGCTGCTAGGCAAGGAAAAGGGTGTTTAGACCCCATTTAACCTATCATGTATTGCATTACACAGAAATTGATGGGAGATACAGGGGGAATAGGGAAACACTTGAGGAAATATGCAACCTCTGCTGCCCCCACTCAGCTCCCAGGGAAATCGTGGAGAACCCATCCCAGTCAAAATAAAGGTATGTTTGACAATACATATACTGGCTGCTGCCACTTTTCAAAGACCCACAGGGGATACATTAGGGGTACCGCAGGCATCAGCATCAGGAATATTACAACAGTTTTTAAATGTAATGTTACTATATGCAAGGAATCACATTTCTTTTACATGCACCCCACAGGAGAGAGCAAAAACCATGCAGGAATTCTGTGCATTAGTACTCTTCACTGAAGTGTTGGGGTGGTCAGAGATTGCACACACACAAAAATAAAAGCCCCACTTGGGGAACAGTGAAGGAGGTACATCAACAGAAAAGGTTTCCATTCTACAAACCACCAGGTTGTCTGTAATGCCAAGGGGATCATCAACAGTGTCTGTGCAGGTAACCAAGGCAGTTTCCATGACTCACACACATGGCACACCTGCAAGTTGTACACCAGGTTTGCTAGGAGTGACATTTCTCAAGGGCATCTAGTAGGGAGTGCAGGTAATGTCCTTGAGCCCTGTTTCATGACACCCATGAGAAACCCACACAACCTCACTGAGCAAGGATATGAGGCCCACATTCAAACTAGGAATATTACAGAACATGTGTTTTGATTACTTAAATCAAGGTTCCAGTATCTAAACACATCAGGAGGTGCACAGTAGTATGACCCAGGTACCTCTGCCAAAATACATAGTCTTTGCCATGTTACACTATATAATTCTCAGGAAATGGCTTTAAAAAGGGCAGGGCCACATTTCAAGGTCCACAGGCAGGGCCAGCAGCAGGTACAGATCAGAAATCTGAGGGAGAAACACCAGCTGCACATGATGCTGGCAGGCAGAGATGTTTACAGTATGTCCTGGCTCTGGAGGCAAAGCATAGCATCCTCAATCACTACCTAGATCAAAGCCTAATATTCCATGCACTCACAAGTAGGAAAATTGATGTCTGTCAAACTCCATGATCTTTCTTAATGATGTAATGGATGTGTTCTGAGTACAATTTGTACCTGTGGTAATGACAAGGTAATTGTGGACATGTAAAGAAAAAAGTTATATAAATTATTGCTCTCGTATGGAAATATGTATGTGCCCCATGATCAGAGCATTTATCTGATATGTACATTTATGTCAGTAATGCCTCCTCTGTCAAATTTTTGCAATACAGGTTATGTATTAGAACCAATAAAGTACATAAAGCTTTTCAATTAACCACCATCTACAAAACATGGGGCAGGTCAGTTATACCCTCATTTGCACAACTATACCAAGAAGCAAGACTGAAGTATTTAATGTTTCCACTGCTTTAAAGACAATAAATGAAATACAGTGAGGTTTAACAATTATAGAAGCAATCATTCACAAATGAGTAGGAAAAAGAAACCAACAACTTTTCTTCATTATAACATATTGATAAGTGCAAGCATCACCTATGCACTGTGTGTATCAGGCATATATGCAACCCTAAGTCATAAAGACGTGCAAAGGGCAGGGCACAGTCATCATTATTTGCACATTGGGGGTGTTGGA